>NC_092102.1:6796535-7096535 GCF_045679555.1 Salvelinus alpinus
ACTTTCTAGTAGCCTTAAATTTAAGTTATGACATATAGGAGTGGCAATATCGTCTGCTATTATCCTCAGTAGTTTTCCATCCAGGTTGTCAGACCCTGGTGGTTTGTCATTGTTGATAGACAACAATTTTTTAACCTCTTCCACACTCACTTTACTGATTTCAAAATTACAATGTTTCTCTTTCATAAGATATACTTGGATGTGTAGTGTCAGCATTTGTTGCTGGCATGCCTAAGTTTGCTAATCGTTCCAATGAAAAAATAATTAAAAGTAGTTGGCAACATCAGTTTGCCCATATATCAATTTAAAATTTGCCCATATGTAAGTTCAAATTTGTTTGTATCCCTTTCAAAAAATTCACTAGAAATTGGCATTTAAAAGCTGTTTTTCAACAACATTAAATCTGGATCCCTGTAGCAAAATGTCAGAGTCGCTCCTACACCCCTGACTGGAACTAAAGGGGACTTGGTACTAGGGTTGTAACCATATACCAGTATTGTGATACTCAGAAGTATCATATCAAGCAAACAAAACGTGAAGCAGACTTAATTTATTGAGAACTGTAGGCTAATGTTAAAAACAAACAGCCTTATGGAGTCACATTTGTTTATTTCCCAAGCTGTACCACATTTGACATAAATCAGGTTATCAAAGAGCCATGGAAAATTGAGTATGGTGACAACCGTACAGTTAGTACTACTTAAATGGGCAGTGCAATTAGAAGTGATTTTCTTACTATAAAAAAAAAAAATGTTTTACACTATGAGGTCGAAATAACACTGAAATTGTGGAAATGATGGTAATGCCTTTTTTGTGTAAGAGCTGTTTTAAAAAATGCCTGGAATTTCAGCCTGTTAAAGTGGGATGGAACTTTTGGCCCACACCATGATTTCACAATATGATCTGATTATAATAGACCAATAACTGACCATCTGGGTAAGAGGTTGTGCTCTAGACCATCCTATCAGCCAATCAGGGCTTTGTATGTAAATCTTCATATTTTTTTTCCTAACGCCCACACGATCCAACTGAGCATTTCAATGGCCAAAGTAGGCTCAGGGAAATAACTGATACAAAATATATTTTGGAGTTATTTTCATCAAATAAACACTAATTTATTAGACATTGATGAATTTTTTAATTAAATTACAAACACTGCATGGGGGCTTTAGTTATCCAAGGGGAATCCACGTGTATTCATTAAAAACTTCTTCAAATGTAGGGTTCCCTAAATAGGGGACTTTGATATAAAAAAAAGTATTCAATGTCGCCAAAATGAGAACAGTAGCCCCTATTCATGAATACAGGGTGTCTCCTGAAAGCTGGGGATCTTAGATTTCTAGATAAACCATACAATCTTTGGTGCGACTTAGTACCGTATATGGGCATTAAACCATAAAAGGGCAGGCCACACTCACGAGCCCATTTCAAGATAGCTGAGACTGACGGTCTGTTGGTGTGGAGAAGCTAAAACTATACAGCTAAAACTATACAAATCTTGAACAACGTTGGTATGTGGTGAAAGTGTAGACTCCACAGATGATAAGGATATGTTATCTGTTGGCCTGTGACTTATCAATATCGATTCACAGCCCAGAGAGTCAATGAGTTAATTTTATACTTTGTTTTCACTAAACCACAAACATTTTACAAGGTAAGTTTCAATTTGGTCTGTGTTTAAACTAGAGCTACATGAATCGTTAGGTTCTTACGAACAAAAGTAGCCTATTGTCAATGTTCTCCAATGATGTATGGCTGAATTAGAACATCAAATGTCCACTCAGTGACTACATCTTTGCACACCAACAGTGTGTTGTTTTTGTCATTTTTTAAAGCCAGGTATACTGAGAAAGAGGCTTTGAAGGAAATTATTAGTGAGTCAGACACAGATGGGGTCTCGAGTGGCGCAGTGGTCTAAAACGTCACCGCAGTACCTGGTTAGAATCCAGGCTGCATCACATCCGGCTGTGATTGGGAGTCCCATAGGGCGGCGCACAATTGGCCCAGCGTTGTCCGGGTTTGGCCGGGGTAGGCCGTCATTGTAAATAAGAATTTGTTCTTAACTGACTTGCCTAGTTAAATAAATACATTTAAAACATGGTGGGAATGACCTATGACATGGGCAGAGAAAAAAAAATTCTAGAAGGATTGGATTCCATTTTAGAATTTTTTTGTTGTTGATAGTTTACTATATGTATTTAGTATTTTTTTTATATAGTTATAGTCTGCTTCTTTTTGTTTTGTATTTACAGTATAGCAGTGTCCTGTCCTGTGTAGCCTATATCCTGTGTGAAAGAAGATGCACTTGAAGGAAACGTCACGATGGGCGACATGCTATCGTACATTTCCCTGGTGATGTACATGGGACTGGTGAAGGTATAAGACTAGTTGACTAGTGGAGCAAGTCTCCGCCCTACCGATTCAAGTTCCCCACCTCCATCATAAGTGAAAACCTTTTCTTTGCCATCAACCGTACTCTTCACATGAGTGACCCACAGAAGGATGGGGAGAATGAAGGGGACTGCAGGGTATGATTGTATCGCAAGAGTCAGGCCTGGTAAAATGTATCATGTATATCTGTTTTCATAATTTTTATTTTAAATAGTTCTTATTAATGTGGGATCTTTTATGCTTATTCAATGTGTAATTCATTCGGACACTTTGGAGAGGTTGAAATGACATCCCTTACTAAAACGTCTGTAAAGTTTACATTGCTTCTAGAATAATTCCTCATATAAAACCATGAGTGTAGCTTAGAAATACAAATAGCTAAGCATGGGGGAAATATGACTGAGGGCAAAAATGGCTTTCAAAACCAGATTGTGATGCAAGGTGATGCTTTCATTATATGACCATTGTGGTCTCTCTCCTGTCCATGTTTGCATGTGGAGTGTTAACACAGTCATCAACCCTTTTCAAACGACCAGCCTTAGACTTACTGTTTTCCAGGAAGTTGGGAGAATGAAGGTAGAGCTCTTTTCCGGTTGTGGTTCCCAAGAGGGCAGAGAACTAATATAAAGCACTAAGAGATTTTTTTATTTATTTATTGAATATTCGAAACATACAATATACTTGCAGTGAAGCCGCTCAATAACTACATCATACCAGTCATCTAACAGATTCCCATTCAGAGCGACAAACAGAAGCATCCAGGGTCAATGCCTTGCTCAAAGGCATGCTGACCGATCTACCACCAGGCCAAAAAACGTGAACCCGAACCCTCCAAGATCCCCCCACAGTTCCCCAATAGCTGTCCCTCAACCATTCGAGACCCCTCCCACACTCCCCAGAAAAAAGAAAAAAAAATACAATTAATTCCATTCCCCATCCCCAAGAACCCCCCAAAGCACCAAAAACCAAGAGAATGAACTAAAGAGAAAAAAGGAAAAGACAGAAGAAAACAGCAAACAATCCAAAAAATTATAATAATCAACTTAAAACAAAGGACATCAAGGACAATTAAAATCATAACAGCAATGTCAACTGTATATGTTTGTGTGCATGTCTGGCACTATTACATATACAGTGGGGAGAACAAGTATTTGATACACTGCCGATTTTGCAGGTTTTCCTACTTACAAAGCATGTAGAGGTCTGTAATTTTGATCATAAGTACACTTCAACTGTGAGAGACGGAATCTAAAACAAAAATCCAGAAAATCACATTGTATGATTTTTAAGTAATTAATTTGCATTTTAATAAAAATATGTCAATCATTATTTGAATATGTTGATAACCCATTGTATAAAAGTGATAATGTCCTCGAAGCCGGTGTTTGGAGGATATATTGGCATGCCAATATATCCTCCAAACACCGGCTTCGAGGGCATTATCACTTAATTCGTTGTGATACAAACGTTGGGCTATGTTTTGATTTTTAATACATTCTAAGGCTGCATGATGGGACTCTAATGATGATTTGAAAAAAGGTCGCAAGCTGCACACACTTCATCAGTCTCATTCACAATTTGACAAGCACTTGATAATATTCTCACCAGGCATCGAATTTCCCGGTGTCATCCCCCTTGTGTGGCCGTAACGCCCCCTAAAAAATCCACGTTAAAGCAAAGCAATGTGCTTAATATTAGGAAAGTTCATAAATCAAATGTAGTAGGCCTAGCCTATAGAAAGCTGATTGGACCCTCTTTTTAATAGTGGCCATGAAACTCTGTTTTCTCACGCAGTTGCATAGCCTATAGAAATGTTACGCAACATGAGCTCATGGCTCTCATAAAGTGTTTGATTTGATTTTTTCAATTACATTTGCATCGATGTCAGAGTGATTAGAGAGACAATAGAGTGCTGAGTACCAGGCAGTTGGCAGGTTGGTAGGCTACTAATGACCAGCAGTATCAGAGCTTGGAGAAGCCTAATTACTGTCATGACTAAACGGTCACGTGGAATTTGACTGCCGTCATGACTCTGTGACCACCGCTGTGGCGGTAATACGGTCACCGTAACAGCCCTAAACAGAGCAAAGTACAGAGAGATCCTTGATGAAAACCTGCTCCAGAGCGCTCAGGATCTCAGACTGGGGTGAAGGTTCACCTTCCAACAGGACAACGACCCTAAGCACACAGCCAAGACAACGCAGGAGTGGCTTCAAGACAAGTCTCTGAATGTCCTTGAGTGGCCCAGCCAGAGCCCGGACTTTAACACGATCAAACATCTCTGGAGAGACCTGAAAATAGCTGTGCAGTGACGCTGCCCATCCAAACTGACAGAGCTTGAGAGTATCTGCAGAAAAGAATGGGAGAAACTCCCCAAATACAGATGTGCCAAGCTTGTCGTGTCATACCCAAGAAGACTCAAGGCTGTAATCGCTGCCAAAGGTGCTTCAACAAAGTACTGAGTAAAGGGTCTGAATAATTATTTAAATTATTTAAAGATTTTTATTTTTAATAAATTTGCAAATAATTAAAAAAAAACTGTTTTTGCTTTGTCATTATGGGGTATTGAGCATAGATTGATAAGAGGAATAAATAAATAAATATTTTTAATAAGGCTGTAAAGTAACAAAATGTAACGATTGTCGTCTGGAGAAGGAGAGGAGGACCAAGGTGCAGCGTGGTAAGTGGTCATATTTTTTAAATAAAATACGAAAACAATTGACAAACAACAAAAACGACAAACGAACAGTCCTGAAAGGTGAAACAAAACACTAAACAGGAAACAACCACCCACAAACAAAAGTGGGAAAACAGGCTACCTAAATATGGCTCCCAATCAGAGACAACGATAGACAGCTGCCTCTGATTGGGAACCACACCAGGCCAAACACACAGAAACAGAAAACCTAGACCTACAACATAGAATACCCAGACATAGAATACCCACCCACATCACACCCTGACCAAACTAAAAATAGAAACATACAAAGCAATCTACGGTCAGGGCGTGACACAAAAAGTGGAAAAAGTGAAGGAGTCTGAATACTTTCAGAATGCACTGCATGTGCCCAAAGGAAAGATTTAATGATCATACAGAACAATGATCAAACTTTATATGGGCTGGTGGGTTTCATGGAAATAGAAGCAGGGAATAGGCCACTTAGTTAATTCAGATCTACAAATGTGATTTTAGAGCCATGATTTAACCTTGGACTACATCGTACTGGATTGCTGAGTCCTTAACTATACTAATAAAAAGATTGAGCCTAGTCCTGGACTACAAATAATTCTCCTTTGAGTTATCTTTTTTAGTCCAGGATGAGACTTAATCTGTGTCTGGGAAACTGCCCTGTTTGTGTTTGTTGAAAGCAGACATTTGAAGCAGACATCTGGTATTGTATAGTCAGTCAGGTTTTACTATACAAATCTAGTAAAAAAAAACGTCAAAGAAACCTCAAATCTGTTCTACACATCAGAGTACACACTGTTTAGACATTAGAAGTATCTTTCGCCAATACCTTACCTGTCCAAATCTTTTTCCAACAACCACATAATTATTTGTATACACTACATCAAGTGCTGGTCGTAGAATCACAACCCTAATTTGGTTTCTAACTAATTCTGTAGTGTAGAAATGTTTGTACCATTTCAGAATGTCATATTGAACGTGATCTGGACTCCACTCTCTCCCACAAAATGTTCCCACCAGCCAGGACAACAAGCCCAAGTTCCCCGTCCTCATAGCACAGTGTGGGGATATGTGACCCAACTCATAGGGCTCATTTATTTTTAGGACACCCACGCAACCTCTTTCTGTATTCTGTTTACTTCTGTAAATTGACTGGTATAAACAGTGGAAGTAAGTCTGTCAGAGTTTACCACACAATATTGACATCTCTCCTATGAATAGTATAGCAAACAGATACCTTCAACAGTTTTGCATTGCTGAAGTTGGTCAAATTCTGAGACTAAATCTAGGATGTAAAAGGGGTCAGATGTAAACTGAGAGCGCTGCAGTTCCTTGGACCATCTAGTTGGGAAATGCTAATGTCAAGTCCTTTCCTCAGACAGTTTGTCTTGGATATCAACCAGACTTAAGCCTCATTACCCCCCCCCCCCCCCCACCCCAAAATTTCAGCTATACTTCAATACATTTCCAATATGTATTCCATAATTCACTTGTATATGTATAGGTTAGTTCAGCCTATATGTGTAGTTCCTCAGTGCCTAGCTATAAATAAAAACATTCTTGGAAGTTCATTATGTTTTGTATGGAAATTATTGCCTTTTTATGAATTGATCATGTAAATGTGCTTTTTGGTGCAGCTCTATTTTGCTTAGTAGTTGTTAGCCATGGCAGGTTTTCAACAATTATTTAGTATCCTCAACCAACAATGTATCTCAGTCGCAAGACATTGATGAATTGTCTTATCGCCTAATTAGAATAGATGTCGCATATGGACAATATTCATGTTTCTCAATGTGTCATGTATAATTAATTGTTTAACTTTTTTGTTAATTTGTTAACTACTACTGGTATTCTAATTGATCAAGACATCCAACCATATTATATGTTAGGGTTGAGAAACAATCTCAAAGACACAATAGTTTATGTGTGCATGTATGAATGATTAACAAACAACTTGATGCCTTATTGTCTTCTTCTGGGGAGGTATTTCCCATGTGCAATAGGCTAGCTTGAGTCTGTCAATTAAACCCTCCTGCACATACCCTGACTTGAATCTAATGTGGTGAAATTTGACACGCTTTACCTTTCACACATCGGTGAGGCCCTTGAAACCAGCAAATACCAACCATAGCAAGAAGGAAAACATACTGGACAGAACACACAAGACAGAACACACCCCCACCCGATCCCGCCTTGGACCCTTTCCTTCCCAATACAAAATAATACTTTCAGATTGAGCTCTACTCTCTTATGAGTTTTTGGGGAGTTTGGTGGAGGCTTCTGGGGTCAATGTTAAAGACGTCCTCCAGCGATTCATTTTTTTTGTAACTTTTACTGTTAAAAAGCGATATCCCAAGTACACAGACAAAAGGGTACAATAATAAGGTTTGAACAAAATAGTGTTTTTTTTAGACACAACTGCAGACTTCAAGGATTAGGGCATTCAAGGAGTTGGTCTGTTGGGAATCAGTGAGGTCATTGGCCTCCCCCTTGCTTAATTAACAGTTGAGGCTCAATAGAGAACAAAAGAGGAAAGGCCCACACCCCACTTGTGCTATGTCATGACTTACCTGGACCACCTATTGAGATGTGCCTTTGCTAAGTAAATCAGATCATAAATTAGGTGAAAATGAGACTGGAGTGTCACTTTAAAGCCTTTCTTTGTGTGGGACAACAGGGCCTGGCCATTAACAACAAGCTCTTCACACATCAACCAGTACTCAAACAGTGCCAGCAGGGCATTAACATGACAAAGGATTGGGGTAGTTTGGGGCTCTCGCGCTCAGGCTTCATCCGATGGCATTGAAGTGTTTACCACATCAGTCACCGGCTTCATTAATAAGTGCGTCGACGACGTCATCCCAACAATGACCGTATGTACATATCCCAGCCAGAAGCCATGGATTACAGGCAACATCCGCACTGATATACTGTAGGTAAGAGCTGCCGCTTTCAAGGAGTGAGACACTAATCCGGACGCTTATAAGAAATCCCGCTACAACCTTCGAGACATCAAACAGGCAAAGCGCCAATACAGGACTAAGATTGAATTCTACTACGCCGGGTCTCACGCTCAACGGATGTGGCAGGGCTTGCAAACAATCATGGATAACAAAAGGGAAACCCAGCCGCGAGCTGCCCAGTGACATGAGCCTATCAGACGAGCTAAATGGCAAGCAACACTGAACCATGCATGAGAGCTGTTCTGGTTGACTGTGTAATCACGTTCTCCGTAGCCGATGTGAGTAAGACCTTTAAATAGGTTAACATTCACAAGGCCGCAGACGGATTACCAGGACGCATACTGTGAGCATGCGCTGACCAGCTGGCAAGTGTCTTCACTGACATTTTCAGCCTCTCCCTGACCCAGTCTGTAATACCCAAGAACACCAACACTTGTGCCCAAGAACGCCAAGGTAACCTGTTTAAATGACTATCACCCGTAGCATTCAGATCTGTAGCCATGAAATGCTTTGAAAGGCTGGTCATGGCTCATATCAGCGCCATCATCCCAGACACCCTGGACCCATTCCAATTCGTATACCGCCCCAACAAATGATGCAATCTCTATTGCACTCCACACTTCCATCTCCCACCTGGACAAAAGGGCAGGGGCGGTGATAGCTTCAAGGTTAAGGAAGCAGGCCAGTACCCTGAGGGTTGCAGGTTCAAATCCCACTGCTGAAGGGGGCAAAAATCTAGGTGAATGTCCAGGGTGCCACCTACTGCCGATGTTCCCTTAAGCAAGGAACTTAACCCCTAATCTGCTCATTGGGCGCTGCACTGCAGGTGCTCTCTTCTCCAACCTAATGTGTGGCTATATCTGGGGGGGTTGGATAAAAACCAGAAGCCAAATTTCTATCCGGTATGGACTAATAAAGTATATCTTATCTCAGGCGTACATGCTTTCTCCCCTCCTGTTCACCCTACGACTGCGTGGCCATTTTTGACTCCAACACCATTGTTAAGTTTGCTGACAACACGACGCTGGGGCCGAACTCCCTGCCATCCGGGGCCGAACTCCCTGCCATCCAGGACCTCTATACCAGGCGGTGTCAGTGGAAGGCCCTAAAAATTGTCAAAGACCACTCAAGCCAAAGATTGTTCTCTTTGCTACCGCACGGCAAGCGGTACTGATTCACCAAGTCTGGAACCAACAGGAGCCTGAACAGCTTCCTCCCCCAAGCCATAAGACTTCTAAATAGTTAGTCCGGGTAGCTATTTGGTTAACTATCTGCCTTGACCCTTTTTGCACTAACTTTGACTCCTCACACACTGCTGCTACTGTTTATTATCTATCCTGTTGTCTAGTCACTTTATTATTAGTTATAAGTACATATCTACCTCAATTACCTCGTACCCCTGTACATCGACTCGGTACTGGTACACTGTGTATATAGCCAAGTTATCAATACTCATTGTGTATTTATTATTACTTTTGTTATTATGTGTTTAACTTTTTTATTATTTCTCTATTTTCTTTCTCTCTGCATTGTTGGGGAGGGTCCGTAAGTAAGCATTTCACTGTTAGTCTACACCGGTTTACGAAGCATGTGGCAAATACAATTTTGATTTGATTTTGATTTGTTAAAATAAGATAGAATAAATATTTTTGGATCGAAATGCCTCTTGGTGCTGCTACAGACTAAAGATAAAACAATTGACATACACATCAGCCAAAAAAGATATAGAAAAGATTGAATATGATAGAGACGTGCCTTAACGTATATTTGCTATTGAATAATACACTTTATTTGTAAAATGTCATACAGACCACAACTATTATTATAAATAACTATAATAAAGAATATATAAAATTACAAAGAAATGTCAAACAAAAGCAGCATAGAATGACAAAAATGAATACAAATACATAGGAATAAGATTGTCAAGGCTCAGGAGAAGACCCAGATGCAGACAGTTTCGAAGTAACAAAAGTTTACTACAAAAACAGGGGGGCAGGCAAACGACAGGTCAAGGGCAGGCAGAGGTCAGTAGTCCAGAGCAGAGTCCGAAAGGTACAGAACGGCAGGCAGGCTCAGGGTCAAGGCAGGCGGAATGGATAACAGGGAAGATGGGCGACAGCTGTAGAGGGGTGGAGACAAACACGGGAGTGACAAAGACGTTAAAAAGAAAGACAAAAGCTAGCCAGGCTAATTACAAGCCAAACTAAAGAGGTGAATCTTCACTTTGTGTCTAAAAAGGTCCCTGGTATGGCGTGGTACGGCATTCCAGAGGTTTGTGGTGTAAAAGCTAAAAGTCGCTTCCCCAATTGACAGTAATAAGTGTAAGAAATTCCAGGAAAGTCTGGAAATATTTGGAAATAGCCTTTGACCACTCAGAATGGCTCAGATAATAATTTTCTATTTAGATTTGATGTCAGCAACTACAGACATTACTACAAGGATACAGTAACTGACTAATAGCCTGCATTGTTCTATGGCACTCTTTTTCTAACATGATGTTGGGACAGAACAGAAGAACACTTGACATTCAGGAGGCCACCCTGGAACCCACCTCTTCTGACTCCTCCTGATCAGGCAATGATCAGGCAATTATGGAGGGAGCTAACAAGCTCGTGTAAGCCATTTACAAAGAATAAAAATTAAACTATTTAAAATTAGGCCTATATAGATGCTTCAGAAATCATTCATAGGCAATTGGATTTTGTAGAGAAATACACAAGGGGGCGCTATGAGCAAAGGATTCACAAGCAACATGATTGTATCAGGTGTGGCACCAGACCAGGAGGTGTCCTGGTTTGGGAAATGTTGCTACAAGTGCAAGGGAAAAAATCATTTTGGAAAAATGTGTTTTGCAGAGGACAAGTATTGGAGACAAAATGTTCACATCATTGAAATGGAGGAGAATGAACAAAGTGATTTGTTTGTGTGCACTGTGGATTGCATGGAGGACTGGCAAGAACCATCACAGGTCCATACTGTAGCTAGTGACCACTGGGTTGTACCACTAGTGGTCAATGGTACAATTTTGACCTTAAAGCTGGATACAGGAGCTAAAGCCAACCTAATGAATGAGGGATTTTCATGAGTTAAAGCACAAACCAGCCATCATGCAAAAGGCTGTGGCTATCAAAGCGTACAATGGCCAAGCAATTGAGACTAATGGTTTGTGATGTACCAGAGTGGCATGATTCTCTTTTGGGGGATACAGCATGTGAGTTGTTGGGACTGGTTAAGCGAGTGTACACCATTAATGTCTTTGACTGGCTACACAGTGTTCAACGGGTGACAAGTAATCCAAATGGTGAGGAGATTGCGCAAAGATATTCAAATGTGTTCACAGGATTTGGAGCATCGCCTCTCATTCACTCTATTACCCTCACAGAGAATGCCAAGCCAGTGAATCATGCACCACGCAGAGTTCCGGTGCCACTACGGAAGGCTCTAAAGAAGGAGTTGGTAAGAATGGTGAAACTCGATGTGCATGTGAAAACAGAGGAGCCAACAGACTGGGTCAATTCCATGGTGTGTGTTCAGAAAAGGAACGGAGATCTGAGAGTCTGTATGGACCCCCAAGGACCTTAATAAATGTATCAAAAGGGAGCATTTTCAGATTCCTAAGAGGGAGGAGATATTGTGTGAAATGGCTGGCGCAAATGATTTCAAAAAGTACGATCTTTGTCCCCATGTGAAGTTGCAAACCATAGTCGGGCATTTTTATGGCGGTTTTGGAGCAGTGGCTTCTTCCTTGCTGAGCGCCTTTCAGGTTATGTCGATATAGGACTCGTTTTACTGTGGATATAGATACTTTTGTACCCGTTTCCTCCAATATCTTCACAGGGTCCTTTGCTGTTGTTCTGGGATTGATTTGCACTTTTCGCACCAAAGTACATTCATCTCTAGGAGACAGAACGTGTCTCCTTCCTGAGTGGTATGACAGCTACGTGGTCCCATGGTGTTTATACTTGGGTACTGTTGTTTGTACAGATGAACGTGGTACCTTCAGGATTTTGGAAATTGCTGTCTTGGCTTGGCTGATTTCTTTTGATTTTCACATGATGTCAAGTAAAGAGGCACTGAGTTTGAAGGTAGGCCTTGAAATACATCCACAGGTACACCTCCAATTGACTCAAATTATGTCAATTAGCCTATCAGAAGCTTCTAAAGCCATGACATCATTTTCTGGAATTTTCCAAGCTGTTTAAAGGCACAGTCAACTTAGTGTACTTCTGACACACTGAAATTGTGATACAGTGAATTATAAGTGAAATAATCTGTCTGTAAACAATTGTTGGAAAAATTACTTGTGTCATGCACAAAGTAGATGTCCTAACCAACTTGCCAAAACTGTAGTTTGTTAACAAGAAATTTGTGGAGGGGTTGAAAAACAAGTTTTAATGACTCCAACATAAGTGTATGTAAACTTCTGACTTCAACTGTATATCCTACCAATGGGACATTAAAAACTGTAATATCTTATGTTTCCCAGAGTCATGGCTGAACGACAACATTAATAACATACAGCTGGCAGGTTATACACTATCGGCAGGATAGAACAGCAGCCTCTGGTAGGACACAGGGCGGGAGCCTATGCATATTTGTAAACAACAGCTGGTGCACGATGTCTAAGAAAGTCTCAAGGTTTTGCTCGCCTGAGGTAGAGTATCTCATGATAAGCTGTAGACCACACTATCTACCGAGTCTACTATCTACTATCTATTTTTCGTAGCTGTCTACATACCACCACAGATCGATGCTGGCACTAAAACAGCACTCAATGAGCTGTATACTGCTCTAAGCAAACAGGAAAACGCTCATCCAGAGGCGGCGCTCCTAGTGGCCGGGGACTTTAATGCAGGGAAACTTAAATCAGTTTTACCTAATTTCTATCAGCATGTTAAATGCGCAACCAGAGGGAAAAAAACTCTAGACCACCTTTACTCCACACACAGAGACGCATACAAAGCTCTCCCTCGCCCTCCATTTGGCAAATCTGACCATAATTCTATCCTCCTGATTCCTGCTTACAACCAAAAATTAAAGCAGGAAGCACCAGTGACTCAGTCTCTAAAAAAAGAGTAGTCAGATGAAGCAGATGCTAACCTACGTGACTGTTTTTCTAGCACAGACTGGAACATGTTCCGGGATTCTTCCGATGGCATTGAGGACACCACATCAGTCACTGGCTTCATCAATAAGTGCATCGATGACGTTGTCCCCACACTGACTGTGCGTACATATTCGAACCAAAAGCCATGGATTAAAGGCAACATTCGTGCTGAGCTAAAGGGCAGAGCTGCCGTTTTAAAGTAGCGGGACTCTAACCCGGAAGCTTATAAGAAATCCCACTATGCCCTCCGACGAACCATCCAACAGGTAAAGCATCAATACAGGACTAAGATCGAATCGTACTACACCGGCTCTGACGCTCGTCGGATGTGGCAGGGCTTGCAAACTATTACAGACTGCAAAGGGAAGCACAGCCGAGAGCTGCCTAGTGACACGAGCCTACCAGACGAGCTAAATAACTTCTATGCTTGCTTCGAGGCAAATTTGCATACCGCACCAACAGATGCACAGATGATGCAATATCTATTGCACTCCTAACTGCACTTTCACACCTGGACAAAAGGAACACAATGTGAAAATGCTATTCATTGACTACAGCTCAGCATTCAACACCATAGTGCCCTCAAAGCTCATCACTAAGCTAAGGACCCTGGGACTAAACACCTCCCTCTGCAACTGGCTCCGCCCCCAGGTTGTAAGGGTAGGTAACAACACATCCGCCACGCTGATCCTCAACACGGGGGGCCCTCAGGGGTGCGTGCTCAGTCCCCTCCTGTACTCCCTGTTCACTCATGACTGCACGGCCATGCACGACTCCAACACCATCATTAAGTTTGTTGATGGCACAACAGTGGTAGGCCTGATCACCGACAACGATGAGACAGCCTATAGGGAGGAGGTCAGAGACCTGACCATGTGGTGCAAGGACAACAACCTCTCCCTCAACCTGATCAAGACAAAGGAGATGATTGTGGAAAAAGAAAAGGAAGGAAGGATCACAACAGCTGGTGCACGATATCTAAGGAAGTCTCAACTTGAAGCTCTCAAGTGGAGCAGGTTGAGAGCTTCAAGTTCCTTGGCGTCCACATCACCAACAAACTAACATGGCCCAAGCACACCAAGACAGTCGTGAAGAGGGCACGACAAAACCTATTCCTCCTCAGGAGACTGAAAAGATTTGGCATGGGTCCTTAGATCCTCAAAAGGTTCTCCAGCTGCACCATTGAGAGCATCCTGACTGCTTACATCACTGCCTGGTATGGCAACTGCTCGGCCTCCAACCGCAAGGCACTACAGAAGGTAGTACGTACGGCCCAGTACATCACTGGGGCTTCCTGCCATCCAGGACCTCTATACCAGGCGGTGTCAGAGGAAGATTTGGCATGGGTCCTTAGATCCTCAAAAGGTTCTCCAGCTGCACCATTGAGAGCATCCTGACTGCTTACATCACTGCCTGGTATGGCAACTGCTCGGCCTCCAACTGCAACGTTGCTGCTACTCTCTGTTATTATGTTATTATCTATGCATAGTCACTTTAATAACTCTACCTCCATGTACATATTACCTCGACACCAGTGCCCCCGCACATTGACTCTGTATATAGCCCCACTATTGTTATTTATTGCTGCTCTTTAATGATTTGTTATTATCTTTTTTTTGAGGGGAGGTGCTATTTTCTTAAAACTACATTGTTGGTTTAGGGCTTGTAAGTAAGCATTTCACTGTAAGGTCTACACCGGTTGTATTCGACGCATGTGACAAATACAATTTGATTTGATTTGCTGTGATACACCAGCAATTTCTGCCTTCAATCATTTTAGTAGGCTAGACTCAGAATAGGCCTACTGTAATGCCATGTCGGATATGTGGGTTTATTGCACCTAGCTGCACTTTTTTTGCTTAAACTTTTAAAAAACACTTTGTGGACTAAATGTGTCATTACACTTTGCATGTTGTAAAAAAAAATGTTGTTTTCTTCATATTTCTATTTCTCATTTTAGCCATTTAGCAGACACCCTTATCCAGAGCGATTTACAGTAGTGAGTGCATACATTTTCATACTTTTTTGTACTGGTGTCCCGTGCGAAAAGTGTTTAGCACCATCCATGTTGCGGTGATACTTAAACCATTACTTAAACCTGGTTTTAACATGTATCCTTTGTTCTGCACATTGTGTTTAAGCCCACATTTTTAGACAGGTGTACATTATTAAAAGACGCATTGTGATCTGACTGTGATCAGATAGGTGTAAATGGACAAGATCAGGACGAAGGACACATGTTAGAGGCAGGTATACAGGGCCTAAATACATTTTTGTCACAATGTTTTGTGATGTGTTCTAATGTGGCTTTGCTTAGTGCCTCAAACATCCTGCAATAAATGTTGTTAAATTGGTAATAATAATTTTTTTGCTTAAACTTAAAAAGTACTTGGTGGACTAAATGTGTCATTACACTGTGCATGTTGTAAAATAAAATGTGGTGTGTTCTAATGTGGCTCTGCTTCGTGGCTCAAACATTTTTTTCTTATGTGTTTTACGGATGAAGTAATCCAAAAGTAACTGAAAATAATCAAATTACATTACTGAGTTCAGGTAATCCAAAAGTTACGTTACTGATTACAATTTTAGACAGGTAATTAGTAACTGTAACGGATTAAATTTAAAAAAGTAACCTACAATGGCATACAATTTAATAGCCTACTTAATGGCGAGCAAATGCAAATGTAGACCTATCATTCTCCACACTTAATGTCAGTTTCATTGTGGACTTTTCCCCCATAACAGAAGCACGCAAGGGAGGTCTATAACTTCCATTTCAAAGTTCAACTCACGCAAAGTTGAGACCCAAGAACTGAACATGAGTACCTTTCGCTTGATATGGTTTTCCATAAGAAAAGTAGGTATTAGAATGCAGCTATCTTTAAGCTACCTCTGAGCAAATGTATATAAAGCACTCTAGTGCGCATAGTCGTTTTCCAATGCTTTGTCGCCTTATATCAGTTCTATGGCGTTAAGAAGTTATGGGAAAAGGGTTGGAATGTCTCCATAATGACCGATCTAAATAGCCTACATACAATTGGTAAAAAGTTGTCACAAAAAATGTTGCCCTCCTCGCTCAGTAACAGCCGGCTCACTGCCTGATTGTCAGCAGCAGCAGATCACAGTGAAATATACACTGCTCAAAAAAATAAAGGGAACACTTAAACAACACAATGTAACTCCAAGTCAATCACACTTCTATGAAATCAAACTGTCCACTTAGGAAGCAACACTGATTGACAATAAATTTCACATGCTGTTGTGCAAATGGAATAGACAAAAGGTGGAAATTATAGGCAATTAGCAAGACACCCCCAAAAAAGGAGTGATTCTGCAGGTGGTGACCACAGACCACTTCTCAGTTCCTATGCTTCCTGGCTGATGTTTTGGTCACTTTTGAATGCTGGCGGTGCTCTCACTCCAGTGGTAGCATGAGACGGAGTCTACAACCCACACAAGTGGCTCAGGTAGTGCAGTTCATCCAGGATGGCACATCAATGCGAGCTGTGGCAAAAAGGTTTGCTGTGTCTGTCAGCGTAGTGTCCAGAGCATGGAGGCGCTACCAGGAGACAGGCCAGTACATCAGGAGACGTGGAGGAGGCCGTAGGAGGGCAACAACCCAGCAGCAGGACCGCTACCTCCGCCTTTGTGCCAGGAGGTGCACTGCCAGAGCCCTGCAAAATGACCTCCAGCAGGCCACAAATGTGCCTGTTGCGCCTTCTTCACCACACTGTCTGTGTGGGTGGATCATTTCAGATTGTCAGTGATGTGTACACCGAGGAACTTGAAGCTTTTCACCTTCTCCACCTCAGTCCCGTTGATGTGGATAGTGGTGTGCTCCTTCTGTCTCCTGAAGTCCATGGTCAGCTCCTTCGTTTTGTTGACGTTGAGGGAGAGGGTATTTTCCTGCCACCACCAGGGACCTCACCTCCTCCCTGTAGGATGTCTTGTCATTGTTGGTAATCAGGTCTACTACTGTTGTGTTGTCTGCAAACTTGATGATTGAGTTGGAGGCGTGCGTGGCCTCACAGTCATGGGTGAACAGGGAGTACAGGAGGGGGCTGAGCACGCACCCTTGTGGGGCCCCAATGTTGAAGATCAGCGTAGTGGAGGTATTGTTTCCTACCTTCACCACCTGGGGACAGCCTGTCTGGAAGTCCAGGACCCAGTTCCACATGGTGAGGTTCAGACCCAGGGCCCCGAGCTTAATGATGAGTTTGGAGGGTACTATTGTGTGGAAGGCTGAGCTGTGGTCAATGAACAGCATTCTTACATAGGTATTCCTCTTGTCCAGATGGGATAGGGCAGTGTGCAGTGCGATGGCATCGTCTGCGGATATATTGGGGTGGTATGCAAATTGAAGTGAGTGTCGGTGGAGGTGATATGATCCTTAACTTGCCTCTCAAAGCACTTCATGATGACAGAAGTGAGTGCTACGGGGCAATAGCCATTTAGTTACCTTTGCTTTCTTGGGTACAGGAACAATGGTGGACATCTTGAAGGAAGTGGAGACAGCAGACTGGGATAGGGAGAGATTGAATATGTCCGTAAACACTCCAGCCAGCTGGTCTGCGTCTGCTCTGAGGACACGGCTAGGGATGCCATCTGGGCCGGCAGCCTTGCGATGGTTAATACGCTTAAAAATGTCTTACTCACGTCGGCCACAGAGAACGAGAGCCCACCGTCCTTGGGAGCGGGCCGCGTCAGTGGCACTGTGTTATCCTCAAAGCGGGCGAAGGTGTTTAGCGTGTCCGGGAGCAAGACGTCGGTGTCCGCGACGTGGCTGGTTTTCCCTTTGTAATCTGTGATTATCTGTAGATTATCTGTAGACCCTGCCACATACGTCTCGTGTGACTCCACTTTATCTCTGTACTGACATTTGCCTGGACTTTATTGTCCAGGGACTAAACATTAGCGAGTATACTTTATGCGCACTTTACCTCTGCGTTTTCATGGTTTGCGCTACTCTTAAACCATGGCGAGAGATTCTAGATGTTTAGCGCATGCGCAATAAGATGTATGACTGTGGCACCAGACATATCAGATCAGATAAGATATCCACCAGTCCTGAGAGAGAGGGATATAAAATATTGCCTGTAAGTAATTAGTTCTCTCGAGCGAGCGAGATGCTTATACATATACTGCTGTAAATGTGTATGCTGTTATTTGAATATCCTTGTATAGATGCTATGCCATTCATTCCTGTGTAGATATTCCTATTGCATCTTGTATATTTGTTCTTACCTGAAGATTTCTGTGTCTGTGTGTGTGTGTGAATACTTAATCAAATTGTATTGGTCACATATATGTGATTAGCAGATGTTATTGCGGGTGTAGCGAAATGCTTGTGTTTCTAGCTCCAACAGTGCAGTAATATCTAACAAGTAATATCTAAAAAATGTCCCAACATATACCCAATACATACAAATCTAAGTAAGGAATGGAATTAAGAATATATAAATATATGGTCGAGCAATGTCAGAGCGGCATAGACTATAGTATAGTAGTATACTATAGTGTGTGGTGGTGATCTGTACTGCTCTTGCCGGACAGTCTGTAGCGAGTCAGAACCAATTATATCACATTAAGTACTAGCGGGTGAAGGCATTCACAGCCGAACGCTCAAACGGCTCCAGCTAGGCATTTTTACAATAGGTAAGGCTGTACCAGCGGAGGCGCCTCATAGGAGGAACAGGCCGTCCTCATCAGTGAATTTCAGAAAAATCTAAATAGTGAAACAATTAAAAAGGTATCCTTTTTAGATAAAACTATACTAAATATATTCACTTCACCAAATAATTGATTAAAATACCCACTTTGGCACTAAAGGTCTACAGTAACCTCAACAGCACTCTGTTGGTGTAGCCGGAGGACAGCTAGCTTCCATCCTCCTCTGGGTACATTGAATTTAATAGAAAAACCTATGAGGCTCATGGTTCTCACCCCCTTCCTTAGACTTACACAGTAATTATGGCAACTTCCAGAGGACATCCTCCAACCTATCAGAGCTCTTGCTGCATGAAACGACATCTTGTCCACCCAATCAAGGGATCAGAGAAAGAATCTAGTACTGAAACCATAAGCTACAGCTAGCTAGCACTGCATAAAATGTGGTGAGTAGTTGACTCCAAGAAAGAGACAATAGTTAAAGGAGTAGCAAGAGAGAGAGAGAGCTATATTTCGTTTTTTCCCTTCACTTTCCCTTACTTAGCTAGCGAATGCAGCTAGGTAGCTAGTTTAGCCTACTCAAATACCCGCCTCAAACAGAGAGGGATGCTATGCTAGCTAGCTGGCTATGGCTACCCAACACTGGAACTCCAAGTCAAGGTAAGCTTTTGGTATTGTATTTTTTTTGCCACTGGGGCACTGTACTGCATGATTGTAGTGGGTTTACTAACCCGTTAGTTCTAATAGCTATGTTGACTATTATGTCAACTAATTTGGTGACAACGATGTAGGCTGTGTGTAGAGGTTATGATATGAGGTTTGGCTTGGAAAGGTTTTTACAGTGAGCAAAGTGATGATGCTGTTTGTATGTGGCATGTGGCTGCTATGAGGGTGAACTGTGTTTGCGCGTGATCATGGGTGTATTTCTTCTGTCGATTCTGTTGAAAAACTTTAAAAAAAATGGAAGCAGACTGAAAGGAGAGAAACATACCTGAATTTGTCCAATAAAAACTGTCGTTTGCAACTGTTGGACTCATGATTACACCCTAGACTGTTTTGCTAGCACAGACTGGAATATGTTCCGGGGTTCATCAAATGGCATTGAGGAGTATACCGCCTCAGTCATCGGCTTCATCAATAAGTGCATTGACGACGTCGTCCCCACGTGACCGTACGTACATATCCCAACCAGAAGCCATAGATTACAGGCAACATACGCATAGAGCTAAAGGCTAGAGCTGCCGCTTTCAAGGAGTGGAACACTAATCCGGACGCTTATAAGAAATCCCGGTATGCCCTCAGACGAACCATCAAACAAGCAAAGCGCCAAAACAGGATTAAGATTGAATCCTCCTACACCGGCTTTGACGCTCGTCAGAGGTGGCAGGGCTTGAAAACTATTAAAGGACTACAAGTACAACATGAAACTGCACCTCCAGAGCTGGAGCAACCATCTGGGTCCTTGACTCCAGAATTAGAGCAATCTCTTGAGCCTCAATCTGAAACACTGGAGCAACCACTTTCTTCCTCCACTCCAGAAATAAGTGAAAAGGGTATCAAAACGTTGCAAGCGACTGCAAAAGGAAAAAACGAGAACTAAAGAAGAAAATTCTCCAATTGGAAATGCAACTAAAATAATCATAACAAAAAAGAAACAAATTACAAAAGGGCATGCAAAGGTCAAATAAATTCAAACGCAATCTAAGTGAAAAATACAGGCCACGAGGGAAAAAGAAAATGTCTTTAGTGAGGAAAACACAGGTCATTGCATTTCTCAGTAGAGATGAAAATAGTCACCTTCTCTCAGGGAAGAAAGACACTGTCACGCAAAAGGTGGTTCAGAGGCACATACTCATGAAATCTCTAAAAGAACTCCATGCAGAGTACAATTCAGAGGTGGATGGGACAATCTCGCTGTCATACAGACAGTTTTTACGACTGCGGCCATTTTACATTACAGAGCCGAAGAAAAAAGATTTGCTAAAAGAAAAATACTATTGCTGCTACTAATAATAGTTCATAGGATCATAATTGTTATTGCTGAAGAAATCAGATTTAACCAATATTTGTGGGCCGTAGTGATATGTCATTCAGGGTAACAAATATTGTCATACAGTATAACACCAGTATTTTTATATTAAAATACAATAACTTTGTTTTGTTGACTCAGAGAGACAAAAACAAATCTCAAAGGATGAAGTGAAAAATATTTTCATAGATTTTAGCATTTTTTTCAGTGTAAGGCAGGAAGTTCTGTAAAAAAAACTTCAACAAATTTTGAGTTGTACCCGTGACACATCAAATATGTGGTATTCAAAATAAAATAATTTCAAATTTCTGCCAGTCTAAGCATGGATATATAACCTTGTGATTTTGAAAAATGGGCATATATATATATATTTTTTTTAAAAACAGTGCTATAGGGGCGGCAGGTAGCCTAGTGGTTCGAGCATTGAGCCAGTATGCTAGATCCAATCCCTGAGCTGACAAGGTATAAATCTGTCGTTCTGAACAAGGCAGTTAACCCACTGTTCCTAGGGCGTAATTGTAAATAAGAATTTGTTCTTAACTGACTTGCTTAGTTAAATAAAGGTAAAATAAAAATGTAATTAAATACTGAATGACATTCATATGAATCACAATAAAAATGATTTATTGGCTTTATTATTGAATATAACTAATATAAGGTCATAGGTGACACTCCAATGAACATTAAAAAAGCATTTTAGGGAATTGGAATTGCAGTTTTATTTTTTTGCTACTTTGAAAGTTTCTTCAAGTGCAGTCGCAAAATCCATCAAGCGCTATGATGAAACTGGCTCTCATGAGGACCACCACAGGAAAGGAAGACCCAGAGTTACCTCTGCTACAGAGGATAACTTCATTAGAGTTAACTGCACCTCAGATTGCAGCCCAAATAAATGCTTCAGAGTTCAAGTAACAGACACATCTCAACATCAACTGTTCAGAGGAGAATGCATGAATCAGGTCTACGTGGTCAAATTGCTGCAAAGAAACCACTCCTAAAGGACACCAATAAGAAGAAGAGACTTGCTTGGGCCAAGAAACACAAGCAATGGACATTAGACCAGTGGAAATCAGTCCTGTTCTGACTTGGTGGTGCACATGTAGCCTATAGCCTGTTTTAGAGAAATATCATCATCGAATATTGTAAGAGCTTTTATTGTCTGTTTATATGCCCCCTTTATTTATCCTACGGTTCTGAATTGTTGTACAGGGAGAATACTGTAAGAACGGCCCATGTTCTGAATTATGTCGCTGTGCATTTAAAAAATGCTGAACAAATAAATAATTATATTGACTACATCCGTCCTAGCACGCTCATGAATGTCTTAATTGAAATTACAGATGGCCTCTTATCCTCTCTTCATCCATTTATGCCATAGTTTGTACTTCTCAATTGTCAGTAGAAACCACATATGTTTAAGCAAGTCAGCCATATCAGCTATGTTTTCTAAAAGGCAGTAAATGAGGCTGAATGAACTGTTTTGCTGCCAGACAAGGCTCCGCTGATAGCCAGGTGTAGCAGTGTTGGGACTGCGGTTGGGACTCTGCTGTTGGGACAGCTTTATGTAGGCCCTAACAGTTTGTGTGCACCGTTTGTCACCGTTATAGTGCTGTTAATGTAAGGGAAAGGGGGATACCTAGTCAGTTGTACAACTGAATGCCTTCAACTGAAATGTGTCTTCCGCATTTAACCCAACTCCTCTGAATCAGAGAGGTGCGGGGGCCTGCCTTAATCGACATCATTGTTTAGTGTTGTGGCTTTGCTGGCATGCATCTAAAAAAAAAAATGCTTTTTTTTGCCACACCAAGATTGACATGCTAAAATCACCACTGGCTAGGTTGTAGAAAACTCCTTGGTATAGGGAAAATTCAAGTATCATGTGGTAGCAAAATCTATCGATGTTACATTGAGCTGGGTGAATGGAATATGAATGAGTCATCAAATATGCTGTAATAGAAATAAGGCAACGCTCATAAAACATTTTCTCGTCCTCCCTCATCTTAAACGGCACCGACCTACACTGTGCTGCACATTGCAGTATGAATGTACAATATTCACAATAGACTGACTGGGGAGGTGATTTCCCACAGTCAAAGTCCTGCAAAATGAGCTACAATGGTTATGTACACTTCACAATTGTGCTCTGTGGGTGTCACCGAGTAGGTCACCGAGTAGGCTGATACCGTTGTTTTACCCCCACCAACAGAGTTCACTTTAGCTAGCTAAGTGGACTCTAGTTACGTTTCTAGAAAATAACTGGCTATATAATTGGTAGCTACTAGTAGTTACTGGCAATTTGAACAGTTTTTGTCAAACTACTTTGTTCCCCTGCCGGGTTTATTCATGCTTTTGTGACTGAAAGTTGGCAAGAAAATGTCCCAAATGTGACTGCAAATAGGCTGTTTTCATATAATTCCGCTGATTAGGGGGGTTGTGCACATTTACATTAGTGTTTCAGTAACTAAGTTACTAAGCTAATTCTTATGTTTTTGTTGCATTTCAAGTGGAGTGGCATTCCTGACAGGCTAGCATGCTGATAGGCCAGGGCCCATATTCCCCTGATATTATAATATATTATGCCTTCACTGAGATGCTTTGTGAATATGGTCCCTGGAAGAACACTGTTGCACAGCAGTCCTTACACCACAGGTCCCTAGAGCAGGCAACCCTGTTCCCAAAATATTATTGTATGGTGTTGAACAGATATTAATTTGCTCCGTTTGTGGGGGTGTGGCTTGACGCAATGAGTTACGTATTTAAGGTACCTTTTGAACCCACAACCCAACCCCTCCCCGTTTCTCAACTAGTTGTTCAGTACAGCACCGTTTCAGTTCCATTTTTAACGTTCTATTACGTTTTTATGTACTGAACGCAGCCCTGACCAACTGTACTAATTGATCAGTTGAGTGATTGCCTAAAATCAACACACCTAGTCTTCCAGGCCGGTTAAATCAAAACATGAAGTGCCTGCACCAATCCAGGTCCAGGGTTGCCTACCCCTGCCATAGAGGTATTAGTCAATGCTTATGAACTGAATATTGTATGCGAATTTCAATATATCAATGACACTAACAAAAGGGTTGAATTGTTCAGCAACATGCAGTGAATGGTAACACTGCTTTGGTGATGAAAGGTACATAATGCATGTCATCTCCCTATCAGACAAATGGATGCTATGACATGGGCCTGGATGGTGACATTTCTTTAAGCTGCCTGCCTGTGGCCTTCAGTGGTACCAGAAGCAAGGGCCTTACCTGGAAGTAAAGTCATTCAGTCAACATGTATTGTATGTAACCACTCAAATTCATAAAAACTGCTACGGACACAATTACTGACTTACATTCACTTTACTTGTCCCATTCTTCAATCTTGTCTGGGATATATATATATATATATTTTACTTGAGACCTATGTGATATACATTAATACAATGTATTCATCCTTTACATGAGACGTTCATATACTTTAGACCTTTTGAATCATAATCTCCAAGTGTTGAGTTTAAGTTACCACAGAAATAAGTAAAAGTTAGTGACAAACATGCTATGAAAAAGTTGTTTTGTAATCTAATCAAATTAGTTTATACAAAACTATATTGCATTTGGTCATCCCCAAAATGTGGCCTTTAAGCCTTGATAGTGGCATCCTTCTTCAGGGAACTGTCTGCATATACCTGACAACAGGGTGGCAGGCCTTTTGATGTGCTGCTCTAAAGTACCATAGTCCAACAGACTCACCTGGGGATAAGGGGATGGACACGTTAGTTTTGATAAAAGTCTGGGAGACGTTTACAGGGAGGAGAGCGCATGACTTATGGCGTGAGTACAGTAAATCCAATCCAACAAGTGGCTCTAGATAATATACTATGTCATCACACAGGCGGACTGCCACAGTGAAGGAGGTTTACATGATGCATTAGGTACACTATGAGTGGAGCTTACTTCTCTGTAGTCTGAAGAGAACGCAGGTAATTGATCAGAAGGCTCTGGAGGTCCTTGGACCATTCTGTCTCTGTAGCACCTGAAGAGAGATGGATAGAGGTAGTGAGTGCTATAAAGAGAGAGAACCCTCACCCCTGACTGGCCCAGGGCCTCTTGCCTAGTATCATGCAATATAAAACAATAATATAATGACTTACTGACAGAGTGCTCCATGTTCCTGCTGGTAGAAAGCCTCAACTTGGATGCAGCGAAATGTCCTGCCTTGTAGTATGGTTGCATCCATCTCTACCAGGCTCAAAGAAATCAGATGACAAACCTGCAGAGATTAACAAGAAAATGGCACATGTATTTAGGATTTATGTATCAGTATGTCAATTTCACATTCCTGTCTGTAAATGACAATAGATCTAATTAAAAGTATGCATGCCATTGTGTGATAACAGCTATGACAAATTACAGTACATGGCATACATGTGAATGTATAACTTGCTACTATTGTGGCTAATCCGTATTGTGGCTAGCTTCACATTGGTGATTTATTCCATCATGACAACATGCTCCTCCTTACTTGACTGCAGTTGACTTCATTATCTAGCTAGCTAGCGAAGTGTAAAACTGAGGTAGATTACCATGCTTTTATAGACAACTGGACATTCCTCTCGCCCATCCCGGTAGACTCCTTCTTGCCTACTCTCGTCTATTGGTCTTCTAGTTTGAAAAATATACGGCTGTAGTCCGGTGCCTTATTGTCAAAGGCAACCCACGCGTAACACAGACCTGGTACAGTCATTGGCACAGTGATCCAAAACTGTTCACCTGTTTCTACGTCAAGCAAGGAAAATGTGCCGTTTGTGAGTTTTTATTGTGCACGTGCCGCAAAGCAACAAAATGTTAATTAATTATATATTATTGTGAACATGACCTTTAAACTTTGGACACTTTATCATACAAAACGCAGCCCACGCAAATGCAATCGATCAACGCACTGTGGCATTGATCAACCAATGGTGTGTTAGACACCACCCACATACCTACCTTTGCTTGACACCCCCTCATTATCATATTGGAGGAAGAAATACAGAAACAGGGAAATTATATAAATTAATAAAATAAAAGTGGGATTAATTATTTAAATATTAATATATTTGTATGCAATCATTCATCCGTTTATGTATACATTTATATGGATGTATTAATGTATGTATCTATTTGTGTGAATGTATTAATTAATGAAATTCTAATTACGGCAGTTTTGGTTCTCCATAATCTAGGCGTACGGTACAATGTAACAAAATGGGTTAGCTAGCTACAATGTGTCGTGATCGTCTGTCTGGCTCTGTCTTGTAGTCCGTGTTGGTTTTCGAAATTTCTCTTCTACCAATATTCATGGTGTTTTTTTGTTGAATAACTGGCAACCAATATAACCAATAGTAACGAAATGATTCGTTATGTTTATGGAGGGGAAAGAATTCGACCAATTATATTACAGAGTGGGAGGGACTATGGCTAGGGATATTCCTTTGCATCTTTTCTCATTCCTCCCAGTTCGATCAGCAACGGGAGCGGAGAGGAAAGTTGAGAGCCCGAAGGCAGCAGCCCCCACCACCGCCGGCCCAGTTTACCATCTAGAACCGGGAAACACACTAGAGAGCCACCGCCGGCAAAAGCCATAACCAACCAGAAAACATGAGCAGCGAGGCCGAGACACAACCGCCGGAGCCTGCTGTCGTCGACGCGGAGAGCCCATCCAGCCCGGCGGCAGCCGCCGTTTCCGCGGGGGATAAGAAGGTCATCGGTAAGCAAGCTGGCCAGGTGAACCATTAAATGCAAATGTGGGTTTATTGGCACGGTAACGTTACTCCCAAAAAGCTTACTAATTTACCTACAATTCGCTTAGCTATAAGCTATGTCCATTGGCTAACTGACGTTAGCTAGTTCACAACGTCAGCTGATTATTAAAACAGTTAACGTTAGGTAACTAACTAGTTGTTTAAATCTAGATAATATTGTTATTAGCTAACTAGTTAGATAGCAACCGCTAAATATTGTTCCGTTTCTTTATTTAGTTTGCTAGCATGATGGCTAGTTTGAAATCGTTTATAGTTAGTCTCAACTGCCAATTCAAAATGTCAGTTGCTCTACAACTGTTTTCTACCTAGCCTAACTGGTAACGCATCAATCAGTCTGACCACACACCTGACCTATGAGACAAGTTTAGAGGTAACGTTAGCTAACTAACGTTAATTAATACTGTAATGCATGTGGTTTGGCTTCTGGTTTGGCACATGTTGTAATTGTAACCAACGTTAGTTAGATTGACCTTACCTTCCTGTCCGCAGTCTCGTGTATCTAGCAGTGATTTAGCCAGCAGCTAACGTTAACCTGACAAAACAGTTTGCAGAAGTAGATATTGGCCTTGGTCGTGACCGGTTCCCGGTTTCGTAACGCACTGGTTACACATAAAGAACACTGTTTCCAATACATTGGTAGTGTATACGACAGTTTTGTAACAAACAATTCATTGAGGCCCATGATTGACTGCACTGCAGAGGCTCGATTGCATTCGTATCCCTTTGTTCGCAGCTATGCACATACTAATTAACTCGCCTGCTAGCGATCATGCTAACAAGCTCGCTAATACATTGCTAACGTTAGATAACTATATAACCAAGTGTATGATGAAAAAGCATAGCCCCCAAATTATTATTTCGTGTAAAATTGCAGATGGCTAAGCTAGATAACGTTCCGTTCGGTCGAGGTGATAGCTAACGTTATAGGGGCCCCCAAAATGTCCGCCTTGATATTCGTATTCTACGAATTTCTTTTGTCCCGCTTTGGCTGACAATTGTACTTTTATTAAGCATGAAACCGTACCCAGCACTCTATTTCTACCTCTGTGCACATGAGTATTAATTTGACGTTATGAACGACATCCTGGCTCATGTCCAACCACACGGTTGAGACCAAATATAATATGCTAGCAAAGTAGCAAGCTATCATCATAAGGCGCGACGCCACGTGCGAAGATTCAAGACTTGCTCTTTTGAACTGGGTAAATGGTTGTCTAGCTAGTTACCTAGTATTCATAAATGATGCTCAGATAGTTCCGCTCGGAAAATAATTAGCAGTCCAGCTTACACATTACATTAGCTAGCTATGCTACCTCCAGGGCAGGCACTCGTTCTGATCAGTTTGGTTAAGTGCTGGTAGGCCACATTGAATATCTAGGCTAGTACCGATATGTTCTGGTCTCATAACACGTAGGATGGGCGTTTTTGGAGCTAATGATGCAGGGGTGCAACTTTAGTTTTAGCCAGCCACCTGCATACCTGACCCCCATCAGTCTAGTCAATAACAACACAACTCTCCTATCAATTTCCTTCCCATCTTAAAAAAAAAAAAGCCCTCCTAAAAGTAATGTTAGAAAACAAGTAATAAAAACTAAAAATAACATACACAAACACCACATCCTCCATATAATTAATGTCTAATAGTACACTGTAGAGGCATTTTTACTTGCACACTGTAGAGCTGGGTCGTCCTGTCCCTAGGGGTCCACCACCCTGCAGCTCTCCCCACTCTGCTTTAGGATCTTAGGGAAACATTTATTATTGGGTTCAGGTGGGTTAGGCCAAGGCCAGAGTGACAACCCACAGGACAGCAGCCCCCAGGGCCAGGACTGAGCAGCCCAGCAGCTAGAGATTGCCTAAATAGATATCTCCCCTGGCGTGGGCATGTTTTCAATATACTTTTGTCATACTGTATTCCATGTAAGGCATCCAGACTTTATGAAAGTTGCCCAATATATCCTTAATCTTGTAATCAAATATAGTGATACCTAAATTGACATTTCGCCCGTCCTTTGTGACATTGTTGAAGCTTCCAATTAATGGTTATAGTTTCTTTTAAGTCTCCAGTATCAACATTTCCAAGCAAACAAAAACAGGGAGAATGGAGAATCTGTAGACATGCTGAGATAAAAGAACATACTCTTTGCCAGAATTCAGCCAGCCTTCACAAGACCATAACCTATGCAAATGTGTCCCCTTTTGTTAATTTACCTACAGCAGAGGACTGACTTTTGATTCCATGTTAATGTTTCGCTGGCATGTGGTTTTACACGGCAGCAATTTGTCTGAGATTATATGAACATGACTGGGCATTCAAACATATCTGTATCCATTCATCATCAACAGCTTCTACCAGGTTTTCCTCCCTTAAAATAGTTTCAATCTTTGAAGCATCTGGCTTGTCCAGTGCTTACTGCACAGAGAGAATAGTGTTTTATCTGCAAAAACTTACCTCTGCTCTGTCAGACTGGTCTTTCCTGGATGCTTGACCCTGCTGAGACCACTGTCACCATCTGATCCTCCTAAGATGAGGGATGACAAAGAATGACCTTGGTGTCCATTTATACATTATATTAACCAAGAATAGAATCAATTGTTCAATAATTGAAATTACCGTTATTCCCAGATCCCAGACTGTTTCTTTAAACTGCTGTCCTGTAGATACTGAAGGTCTACCCATCAACCTGCGCTCTGTAGACTGGTCTTCCCTGGCTGTCTGACCCTGCTGGGACACCTGTCACCATCTGATCCTGTTAAGACTTGATGAGCATAATGTTGTGTACTGACTGTACAATGACCGTAAAGCCTGTAGAGCTGTTTATTACGGTCAGTGTGAAAAATAGGGAATTAGTTAGTGAAACTGACTGATGTTTCACGTTACAATGCTATACCGACTCTAATTATAATTCACATTGCACTGAAAACGTCAAACCATTGACCTTCAATAGTTTGGCTGCTGATTTCATCGTTTGATTCAGGTCTGGTGTGATTGAAGCAAAACTAATAGCTTACGCTAGCCAACTCAAATGGTACATCAACTGGCGAAAGCAAGCCAAGTTCATTTACTTCTGTTGAAATGGGACAAAACAAAGGCTACAAAACATTTCATACAAAAAGCTGTTAGTAATAATAGCCACTGCATATCGATATCCATCTGACCAATAGCTAGAACTGGTTGTGGTAGCTACTAGCTAGCTAATTCATTCACCTCTGTCGAGATGAAACATTAGCCAATGTTACATCTGTTACACTACCAGCTCCGCTCTGGGAATAAACACCCTTTTTCTTCTGTTTAGTTAAACAGCAGTTACCTTGCCAGCTACATCAGTCAACTAAAGAGTGGCCAGTTTCTGCTCTGCTTTTACAATTAGGCGAAAGAGTGCAACACATGCACTGACAGCAGCTGCCTCTGGCTGGCCTGCACCAAAGACTTGAACAGTCTTTCCGAAGCTTTGTCTTCAAACAGCCTATTAGCCCGCTCGGACAGGTCCTAAATCCAGCCGGCTAACCTCCCAACAGCCTACTCGGCCGCTCTGAGGTGTCCGCGTGGTCCTCAAGCACACTGCTGCCGTTCTTTGTTGTTGTATCACAGTGCAATGATAAAACTGGGAGGGACAAAATTAAATTTCAGAATGGGGGTCATGACCACCCTGTCCCCAGTGAAAGTTGCGCCACTGTAATGGTGATATGCATTGGACCATGCCATGGCAGGTGGAAGCAAACACCAAGGGTTTAGCATCAGAATCTATAAAAAGCCCAACGGTTGGAGGTTAATTATAGCTTGCTTCCCTAGTATCTTCTCTGGTCCTTGTCTGTGGTCTTTATCAGTCTTGCCATTAGATTACCCACTTGAAGTGCACTTCACAATTTCCCCCCTTTGATGTGCAATATGTAAATGAGAAACTGCTCATGTGCATGTACATTTTTTGGGGGGTGCCACCTTATTAATTTGAATGCAAAAAAAATATAGGGGATAAAAACAAGTGAATCACACCTAAATTGTGTGTACATATTTTTCTTTTTCAGCAACTAAGGTCTTGGGTACAGTCAAATGGTTCAACGTCAGAAATGGCTACGGTTTCATCAACAGGCAAGTTGCCCCTCTCTCCCGGGCGTCTCCTAAAGACACTAATATGATGAGGGTGTTTGTGAGGGAACATTCCGAATCCTAATACGGCTTGGATTTGCTTACAAAGCTGGGAAGTGTATTTGGCTGTCCACGGCATGCTCTTGTTGTGTAAAGACTCAATGAATGCACAATTAAGCCAGTTCTGTTCAAATCTGTTAGCCTCAATGTTACAATAGACATTTTTAATCCAATGGGTTTTATTGTCCTATATTTAACTACACCTTTCTCCCTTCACCCACAAGGAATGACACGAAAGATGACGTCTTTGTCCACCAGGTAAAAACTCTCCAGTTCTCCAATGGTCGAGTCATTTATTGCCTAACATAGAACCATCACAATTGGATTGTAGTTGGCACCACAAAGACAAGTTTGTAATGAAATGTTTTATACTTTCTTTTTTCTTCAGACTGCCATAAAGAAAAACAACCCAAGGAAATACCTTCGCAGTGTTGGAGATGGAGAAATTGTGGAGTTTGATGTGGTTGAAGGGGAGAAGGTAGTTACAACTTTTATTTACACAACAGAGAGCTTTATTGTTAGCTGTCATATCAATTGGCACCACTCTTCCAGGCTCACAAATGATTTCATACGACTTGTTTAATATGTTTAGCCATATTTAAGGCAATCAAATCTAGACTTTAACTTCATGTACCTCAAAGTTATGATTATCGGTGATTCTAATGTGCCCAATATTGGATTTGACCAGTCAACACAATATCATGCAATGATACACAGCTAAAACCAACTTCATACTTCAGAAGGGTAGTGTGCACCCCGGTGGTTATGTATGTATCTCTTCCCAGGGAGCAGAGGCAGCCAATGTCACCGGCCCAGCGGGTGTCCCAGTCCAGGGGAGCAAGTATGCCGCTGACCGGAACCGCTATAGGCGGTACCCCCGCAGGAGGGGCCCAGCCCGTGACGGCGAATACCCAGACAGCGACGGTGAGGGCGAAGGAGAGCGGCCCCCCCGCAAGAGCCGTGAGGGCGCCGAGAGCGCCCCAGAGGGAGAGATGCAGACCCAGCAGCGCAGGCCCTCCTTCCCTGGGAGACGGCGCTACCCCCCATACCTTGTACGTAGACGCTACGGCCGTCGGCCCCCGTACACCAACGCACCTCGCGGAGAGATGACTGAGGTACGCTGTCACAGGCACTCCTGAAGCAGTCCGGCCCTGTTCCAGTGATGTCATACACACTCTCGTCAAAAATGCGCGCCACAATTGGTTATGGCCGGACAAATCAAAACCTCACGTGTATTGGTCAACAGACCAATACAGGTTGACCAAAATAGGTCTACATAGAGGTCTATATATTGACCGTACTTAAAGTTGGCTCCAAACCACTGGTCAACAGACCAAAATCAAACCTCAGGTTGACCAAAATAGGTCTATCAATCAAACTTTCACACAAACCCAAGATGTTACACCTACTGCTGATTGCAACACACGCAGTGCTTCAATCTATAGCAATGTTTTCCACAATCACATGGAGTAGCCAGCCAAATTGAAAAAGAAGCCAGCTAGGCTCTCCTGGTCTGTGATCCGGAGTGGCTTGTCCCCCAGGGTTAAGCCATTTTGCAGGTAAATGTTGAACTGGAATGCAAAAATGCGCTGAAAAGTTGCCGACAAGATCCATTGGGCCGGCACATGTTTTTACTCTTCCTGGGTCATCTTTAATGTCGGACCCTGCACGCGAAAGGATATGAATGTGCCAGAAAACAATAGGCTAATTGGATTTCGACTCATCGTTACCACATATGGGATGTGCAAATTCATGCTCTCACCCTCCGTGTAAAGAAATGTGGCTGCAACCACAGCGCACACAACACACCCAGGTAATGAGAGGTGGGACGGACAGCAGACTGTCAAACCAGAACTGTTTCCCTGTCATCGATGACTTTGTGACTGACTTGCGCCTGTCCTATCAATAGATCGCTAGAAGATGAATAATGTTCATTCTAACGGAAGAGGGCTCAGCAGAATTATTTTAGGACTAGCTAATTAGTAGCCTTGTTAATTTAAGTGGGGAAAGTGTCCGGCTGTAAAATGAGTAGTCGGCGCTAGTGGAAAACACTTAAGTTCATATAATATACTGACCGCACCTGAAGTTGGCTGCAAACAGACAAATACTCATTTTGAAGAAACCAGTCACTGATTTCCTCACTGAATCAGTGGCTGGTAATTACTGAAGGTAAAATGCAAAACAGGAAAAAGTGTCTGCACAGCTGTGCATTTATTTTTGTTTTATTTTAATAGTAACTAAACTTTCAGTCACTTGACCTTCGTCAAAGTATATCTTTTCCTGTTTTTCAAGACTCGTTCTATCCAAAAGGTGAGTTTCAGACCTGGATCTCGGGTATTGAGTCAGTGATTGAATGTGTGTGACTAACTCCTGTTTGTATTTAGGGTGGAGAAGGTGACGAGAACCAGGGAGGTCCAGACCAGGGCAACAAACCAATGAGGCAGAACTACTACAGAGGCTTCCGACCAAGGTTCAGACCAAGGTTTGCGTGTTGAGTTCATTGACACAAGGCTGCAAAAAGGGGTTATATAACAGCAGAAAGCCATATCTAATTTGCCTGTCAACTAAAGGTTAGGTGAATTTGTCACAAAGGTACGTGATTCGGAATCTATTTATCTGCGACGTTACCATTGGGCAGTTTACTGACTGCATGTTCCCCTTATTGCAGCCTAACATTGAATGGCAACTGCTTTCCGAAAGTTTATTTTACTTTGCATTTAAATGTACTCCTTCAGAAATGACAACGACTTCATGTCTCTTTAGTCCTGATTGTTTTTATTAGTAGAAGTATTATGAAATGTGTGAAATGTGGCAAATTGGCCAAACTATCTATGGACTATTATCTTGAATCATTCCTGAACTAAACAATCTATGAATATCAATGCTGTTGAAGTGATGAGTTTCTCTTCTCTCTGACAATAATAATGGACAGCATAAATACCTCTGATCTCAGCATATGCATAGTTAACGTCTACTCTCATGCCCCCTTAACCACCCTGTACATGGCCCATTACTTTTTCAGGTTATTCCTGTTCCCATTTTGTCTGTTATGGCACTGCTTTTACTCTCTCCTGGTATGCACCGATGAGCTTGTATGGGGGCATGGTATTTAAATTGGTACTTGATCAGAAGTAGTTGAGGGCACAGACACAGGTTCATACACATGACAGGAGTGTCATAAGTTGTTTTATACGCTCAAACACATGGTGGCACTGTTAGGTCATGGACAATTCTTAGCTTGTTTGAGTATATGGCAGAATTGACAGAAGCCCATTCATGAAATATAAGGACAAGGCAGCACATTGCATACTGTACATGGCACGTATTACACACACATCGTGCACAAGATGTTTGGGCCATGTGTCCTTGCAGCCATGTAATGCACAACCACCCCTAAGCCCATTAGAAGGCTGGGTGGATCAAATCCCCATAATTGCTTTTGGACACCTCCAATTCCATCAAATCTGCAAACCCCGGGGTTTGGGTCAATTTCAATTTAGGTAATCATCTGAAATTTGACTCAATGTTTCCGAGTTGGGATTTCAGTAAGAGTTTTTTTAATGGAATTCACTGTCATAATTTGAAGTTGTATGGGTGCTAGGGGCTGTTTTAAGATTTGTCAGGTGTTAAAGTGTGTGTCCGGTCCTACAGCAGAGGTGGTGGTCCACCCCGTCCCAGACCGGTACGGGACGGCGAGGGGGAAAACAAGGAGAACCAGGGTGGTGACGGCGAGAACCAGGAGCCCCGCCAGCGCCGCTACCGCCGAAACTTCAACTACCGCCGCAGACGCCCACAGACCGGTGGCAAGCCCCAGGATGGAAAGGAGGCCAAGGCCGACGGCGAACCATCCCTTGAGAAAACGTCCGCTCCCGCAGCCGAGCAGGGCGGGGCTGAGTAGAAACTACCGGCATACCATCTCTACCATCGTCCGGGTGAGTCCCAACACACACACACATTGCTACTTGGTGCTCTAATCAAATCTGCATACCTGATTTCTGGGATATGGGTAAACAATTATTTGTTTCCTTGTTAGAAAACATGCTGGATTGAATTTCCATAGAGTCAAGCTTAGTTTTTGTTCATAGTGGACTGTGCTGGTTTATTCATGGTTAATGTATAAAAAAATCTCGGAATTTGGCCAAATGATAACTTATCCCAGAAACCTGGTTAAATAGGGTTTGGTTGAGTCCTCAGTATGCATTGTATGATCAGCTGTAGTCATTCACAGCACTTCTCAATATACAATCTACATTTTCGACCACGGGCCGCATTAAATCTGCTTGCAGGACGCATCTGGCCCGCATGCCCCCAGTTTGAGACCCCCAATTTACAACATATCAGTGGGAAAAGTCCATCAGATGGCAGTAGGCCTTGGTGTAGTGTCTCGGGCCAGTTCACTCTTGAGTTCTAAAGCCAGCATCGGTCTGCACTTTCCATTGACGCTGCGCTCATTACCCAAGGCAGGGGCGATGCCATGGATTTGATCAAGCAAACTGTCTGCCTGACTGACTGCAGGCCTCCTGCCATTGTCTGTTGGTCCTCCTGTCTGTCTTGATGCTTCTGCACAGTCTGAGTTGACTGATACAGTAAAGGGATTTGACCTGTCAATGTATCTTCTCTAACAATCTCTCTTTTCCTCTCTACAGTGATGTCATCAAGAAGAAACATCAAAGATCTGAGCAATAAGAAACAGATTTGACTTGACGATCGTCTTAAGCTTGTACCATGCATTTGACCAGATTACCACCGATTTGCCTGCAGAATCTATGCAGACCTGTTTTGTTCCATTATTTTTAAGTGACAGCTATATATATATATTAAAAGAAAAGTTATGGGGAAACGGAAGATGTTTTTTTTCTAAATCGGTCCTAAGTTTTTACACAATGGTTTTTAAAAGAAAAGTAATTTGATATCTGGTCAGTTTGACATTTTTTAAAACTTTTTATGTATTCAAACAAAATGCAAGCTCAAATAAAAGTCAAAGAAGAACTGGCGACTCAACTGTTTTTTGTTTTGCCTGCTAAATGCAATCACCGTGGTATTGACATAAATTGGCTGATGTATTACAATGTGTTCTTTTACCCCAAGACCCACGGCAATAAACTGTTCAAATAACTACAGAAATACCATTCGTTCACTGATTGACAGAGGGACTTATTGGTTGGGTATAAAATTGTAGTTAAGAAAATGTTTAAGTTTGAATATTCTTTAATTTGTCATTCGCATGATCCATTTGGCCCATAACATAAGTGTTGATGGGGAAGGCATAACTGACATGAAAATGTGCTATAGAAATTATAATAATATTAACATGGGGTTCCAGAAAGAACTAATCTCAACTATGTACACAAACAACTTTTGGAATGCTCATTCTGAGCTAGCCATTACATTTTTATCTAAGAGAATCTGAACAACTAACAAACAGAATATGGAAAAATATGACCATGTAATCCGAACCATCCATTTATACATACATTTTGCTCACATGCTGTATGAAATAAAATGTTTATCATATCCAGGTGTGCTGCAGTTCAGAAAAGCTTGGAAACTGAGATATACTGATTTGTTATCTAAATAGCCAAAAGATGGACAATATCATGCTTCACTGCAATCAAGGTAGATTGCATCTAATAATCCCAGACGTACCAACTACGCAATTCTCTGTCCATGTACAAGATCCGAGTTAAAAATACGCAGAAATGAATAGGGCCTGATTTAATTTTTATATTTTAATAAAAAATACATCCACTGAGTAAATCTAACATCCCGATTCTCGAGCTGCAACACAGAGACATGTACGGAGTTTGTGTCAACAGACATGGAGATTAATACATCGTTATTCGACGTAGCTACCTGGAACGCCGTTTGGGTCTTAAAGCAATCTAAAGTAAGCAGGTGCAGGCGTTAAATTAACATGCTAAATAAACGGCTGAAAGCGGTCCTGCACACATCAAATTAACGCCCACAGCTGCTAAATATACACCTACACACACTAACTGAATGCGTTCTTAAATATGCTAATTCCCCTAGCTCCTCCTTTAATTTAATCTGTGTACAGTCAGTTTGATGCAACAACATCACAATTGAAGATGGCGAGAAGGAACTTCCATATCCGCTGCAAACAGACCCTAAATGGCTGCACTCTGCTTCTGCTCGCCGATAATCCTGGACTTGATGCCCTTCAGTCCACGTTAACAAGGTTGATTCTTTTTAAATACTATTATTACTTAATCATAAAGTTGATCTGCTAGCTGACACAGAGGATGGATCTATGTATGGCTATGTTGGAGGCTCAGACAGAGACAGCAGTGCAAGTAATTTAGGCCTATGTGTCGCAAATATTGTAAGTCTGATTAGGCCAAGGGAGTATTTTATGTTTAGCTAGTATATGTAGTATATATATTTTGTTGTAATGAATGCTGGTATGTAAATGACTGGATTGCTAAATGAGTTACTAGTTCGCTTTTTAACGTTCCTTAGCCGCCTAACCCGGCCAAAGCCACAGTGAAGGGCGCCGTCTAGTAATATTTTTACAGCCCTGCTAATTACATAAAGGTGACTTATTATCGAGGAGTACTGACGTCAAACATGTTTTTGTATTTTTAGGCCAAATAAATCATTTCAATGCTACCTAGCCTTAGCCGCTCGCGATTAGCATGAAAACATTTACAAAGCTCACAATGCTCATTTGACCTCTGACAACCATGTAAAAACTTTGCTAATATCAACATATCAGCTTTCCAACAGCACAGATATTACTTTTGAATAATTAATATTTCACCTAAGCCTATGATGTAGAAATGAACAATTTCAGACATGAACCAGGAATGTTAACGTTAGTACTATGGCACTGTTTGAACAGGAATCGCAGTCCCATCTATGGTGTCTATTTTCACCAAACTGTCATCTTGTAGAATGGAGACCATACAGAGGAGCCTTGAGTGGGCTAGGGGGAGGCTGACCAATGTTGGGTGTGGTTGGGTTTACTGTAGGGGGAGGCTGACCAATGTTGGGTGTGGTTGGGTTTACTGTAGGGGGAGGCTGACCAATGTTGGGTGTGGTTGGGTTTACTGTAGGGGGAGGCTGACCAATGTTGGGTGTGGTTGGGTTTACTGTAGGGGGAGGCTGACCAATGTTGGGTGTGGTTGGGTTTACTGTAGGGGGAGGCTGACCAATGTTGGGTGTGGTTGGGTTTACTGTAGGGGGAGGCTGACCAATGTTGGGTGTGGTTGGGTTTACTGTTTTTTGTTTTTTTTCACTCTTCATTCTCCTGCTGCCCATTCTATTCGTTCTTGGTCAACATTTCTATTTATGTCTTGGCTTTAAAATCCAATATCATAAAAACATTACTTGGCCACAATTTGTGACAGTTACTATAATTTAAGTGTTTTTGGAATGAGGAGGGTGGGCTGTGTCACAATACATTAAGTAGCCTAAACACAGTGTTTTATTGTTACAGCCAGTTCCAGTTAACAGGCTCCTCGGACTTGGAGAGGAGCTAGAGGTGCACCTTGTTATGCCATCACTCAAGAGCAACTGAGGTTTCTGATGTCCTGTGCTTTCGGTGCGTCACAGATAGCAAATATTCTACGTGTCCCGATCGACAGTCAAACAGTCTAAGGTCAGTTGTTCTTGGGAGTAATGCTATAAACTACAGACTTTAGATGCATGGTTTCCAGTTGTTCTTGGGAGTAATGCTATAAACTACAGACTTTAGATGCATGGTTTCCAGTTGTTCTTGGGAGTAATGCTATAAACTACAGACTTTAGATGCATGGTTTCCAGTTGTTCTTGGGAGTAATGCTATAAACTACAGACTTTAGATGCATGGTTTCCAGTTGTTCTTGGGAGTAATGATATAAACTACAGACTTTAGATGCATGGTTTCCAGTTGTTCTTGGGAGTAATGCTATAAACTACAGACTTTAGATGCATGGTTTCCAGTTGTTCTTGGGAGTAATGCTATAAACTACAGACCTTAGATGCATGGTTTCCAGTTGTTCTTGGGAGTAATGCTATAAACTACAGACTAGATGCATGGTTTCCAGTTGTTCTTGGGAGTAATGCTATAAACTACAGACCTTAGATGCATGGTTTCCAGTTGTTCTTGGGAGTAATGATATAAACTACAGACTTTAGATGCATGGTTTCCAGTTGTTCTTGGGAGTAATGCTATAAACTACAGACCTTAGATGCATGGTTTCCAGTTGTTCTTGGGAGTAATGATATAAACTACAGACTTTAGATGCATGGTTTCCAGTTGTTCTTGGAGTAATGATATAAACTACAGACTTTAGATGCATGGTTTCCAGTTGTTATTGGGAGTAATGATATAAACTACAGACTTTAGATGCATGGTTTCCAGTTGTTCTTGGGAGTAATGCTATAAACTACAGACCTTAGATGCATGGTTTCCAGTTGTTCTTGGGAGTAATGCTATAAACTACAGACTTTAGATGCATGGTTTCAAGTTGTTCGTGGGAGTAATGCTATAAAGTACAGACTTTAGATGCATGGTTTCCAGTTGTTCTTGGGAGTAATGCTATAAACTACAGACTTTAGATGCATGGTTTCCAGTTGTTCGTGGGAGTAATGCTATAAACTACAGACTTTAGATGAATGGTTTCCAGTTGTTCTTGGGAGTAATGCTATAAACTACAGACTTTAGATGCATGGTTTCCAGTTGTTCTTGGGAGTAATGATATAAACTACAGACTTTAGATGAATGGTTTCCAGTTGTTCTTGGGAGTAATGATATAAACTACAGACTTTAGATGCATGGTTTCCAGTTGTTCTTGGGAGTAATGCTATAAACTACAGACTTTAGATGCATGGTTTCCAGTTGTTCTTGGGAGTAATGCTATAAACTACAGACTTTAGATGCATGGTTTCCAGTTGTTCTTGGGAGTAATGCTATAAACTACAGACTTTAGATGAATGGTTTCCAGTTGTTCTTGGGAGTAATGCTATAAACTACAGACTTTAGATGCATGGTTTCCAGTTGTTCTTGGGAGTAATGATATAAACTACAGACTTTAGATGAATGGTTTCCAGTTGTTCTTGGGAGTAATGATATAAACTACAGACTTTAGATGCATGGTTTCCAGTTGTTCTTGGGAGTAATGCTATAAACTACAGACTTTAGATGCATGGTTTCCAGTTGTTCTTGGGAGTAATGCTATAAACTACAGACTTTAGATGCATGGTTTCCAGTTGTTCTTGGGAGTAATGCTATAAACTACAGACTTTAGATGCATGGTTTCCAGTTGTTCTTGGGAGTAATGCTATAAACTACAGACTTTAGATGCATGGTTTCCAGTTGTTCTTGGGAGTAATGATATAAACTACAGACTAGATGCATGGTTTCCAGTTGTTCTTGGGAGTAATGATATAAACTACAGACTTTAGATGCATGGTTTCCAGTTGTTCTTGGGAGTAATGATATAAACTACAGACTTTAGATGCATGGTTTCCAGTTGTTCTTGGGAGTAATGATATAAACTACAGACTAGATGCATGGTTTCCAGTTGTTCTTGGGAGTAATGCTATAAACTACAGACTTTAGATGCATGGTTTCCAGTTGTTCTTGGGAGTAATGATATAAACTACAGACTTTAGATGCATGGTTTCCAGTTGTTCTTGGGAGTAATGATATAAACTACAGACTAGATGCATGGTTTCCAGTTGTTCTTGGGAGTAATGCTATAAACTACAGACTAGATGCATGGTTTCCAGTTGTTCTTGGGAGTAATGATATAAACTACAGACTTTAGATGCATGGTTTCCAGTTGTTCTTGGGAGTAATGCTATAAACTACAGACTTTAGATGCATGGTTTCCAGTTGTTCTTGGGAGTAATGCTATAAACTACAGACTTTAGATGCATGGTTTCCAGTTGTTCTTGGGAGTAATGATATAAACTACAGACTTTAGATGCATGGTTTCCAGTTGTTCTTGGGAGTAATGATATAAACTACAGACTTTAGATGAATGGTTTCCAGTTGTTCTTGGGAGTAATGCTATAAACTACAGACTTTAGATGCATGGTTTCCAGTTGTTCTTGGGAGTAATGATATAAACTACAGACTTTAGATGCATGGTTTCCAGTTGTTCTTGGGAGTAATGATATAAACTACAGACTTTAGATGCATGGTTTCCAGTTGTTCTTGGGAGTAATGATATAAACTACAGACTTTAGATGCATGGTTTCCAGTTGTTCTTGGGAGTAATGATATAAACTACAGACTTTAGATGCATGGTTTCCAGTTGTTCTTGGGAGTAATGATATAAACTACAGACTTTAGATGCATGGTTTCCAGTTGTTCTTGGGAGTAATGATATAAACTACAGACTTTAGATGCATGGTTTCCAGTTGTTCTTGGGAGTAATGATATAAACTACAGACTTTAGATGCATGGTTTCCAGTTGTTCTTGGGAGTAATGATATAAACTACAGACTTTAGATGCATGGTTTCCAGTTGTTCTTGGGAGTAATGATATAAACTACAGACTTTAGATGCATGGTTTCCAGTTGTTCTTGGGAGTAATGATATAAACTACAGACTTTAGATGAATGGTTTCCAGTTGTTCTTGGGAGTAATGATATAAACTACAGACTTTAGATGCATGGTTTCCAGTTGTTCTTGGGAGTAATGCTATAAACTACAGACTTTAGATGCATGGTTTCCAGTTGTTCTTGGGAGTAATGATATAAACTACAGACTTTAGATGCATGGTTTCCAGTTGTTCTTGGGAGTAATGCTATAAACTACAGACTTTAGATGCATGGTTTCCAGTTGTTCTTGGGAGTAATGATATAAACTACAGACTTTAGATGCATGGTTTCCAGTTGTTCTTGGGAGTAATGATATAAACTACAGACTTTAGATGCATGGTTTCCAGTTGTTCTTGGGAGTAATGATATAAACTACAGACTTTAGATGCATGGTTTCCAGTTGTTCTTGGGAGTAATGATATAAACTACAGACTAGATGCATGGTTTCCAGTTGTTCTTGGGAGTAATGCTATAAACTACAGACTTTAGATGCATGGTTTCCAGTTGTTCTTGGGAGTAATGCTATAAACTACAGACCTTAGATGCATGGTTTCCAGTTGTTCTTGGGAGTAATGATATAAACTACAGACTTTAGATGCATGGTTTCCAGTTGTTCTTGGGAGTAATGATATAAACTACAGACTAGATGCATGGTTTCCAGTTGTTCTTGGGAGTAATGCTATAAACTACAGACTTTAGATGCATGGTTTCCAGTTGTTCTTGGGAGTAATGCTATAAACTACAGACCTTAGATGCATGGTTTCCAGTTGTTCTTGGGAGTAATGCTATAAACTACAGACTTTAGATGCATGGTTTCCAGTTGTTCTTGGGAGTAATGCTATAAACTACAGACTTTAGATGCATGGTTTCCAGTTGTTCTTGGGAGTAATGCTATAAACTACAGACTTTAGATGCATGGTTTCCAGTTGTTCTTGGGAGTAATGATATAAACTACAGACTTTAGATGCATGGTTTCCAGTTGTTCTTGGGAGTAATGCTATAAACTACAGACTTTAGATGCATGGTTTCCAGTTGTTCTTGGGAGTAATGATATAAACTACAGACTTTAGATGCATGGTTTCCAGTTGTTCTTGGGAGTAATGATATAAACTACAGACTTTAGATGCATGGTTTCCAGTTGTTCTTGGGAGAAATGCTATAAACTACAGACCTTAGATGCATGGTTTCCAGTTGTTCTTGGGAGTAATGATATAAACTACAGACTTTAGATGCATGGTTTCCGGTTGTTCTTGGGAGTAATGCTATAAACTACAGACTTTAGATGCATGGTTTCCAGTTGTTCTTGGGAGTAATGCTATAAACTACAGACTTTAGATGCATGGTTTCCAGTTGTTCTTGGGAGTAATGCTATAAACTACAGACTTTAGATGCATGGTTTCCAGTTGTTCTTGGGAGTAATGCTATAAACTACAGACTTTAGATGCATGGTTTCCAGTTGTTCTTGGGAGTAATGCTATAAACTACAGACTTTAGATGCATGGTTTCCAGTTGTTCTTGGGAGTAATGATATAAACTACAGACTTTAGATGCATGGTTTCCGGTTGTTCTTGGGAGTAATGCTATAAACTACAGACTTTAGATGCATGGTTTCCAGTTGTTCTTGGGAGTAATGATATAAACTACAGACTTTAGATGCATGGTTTCCAGTTGTTCTTGGGAGTAATGATATAAACTACAGACTTTAGATGCATGGTTTCCAGTTGTTCTTGGGAGTAATGATATAAACTACAGACTTTAGATGCATGGTTTCCAGTTGTTATTGGGAGTAATGATATAAACTACAGACTTTAGATGCATGGTTTCCAGTTGTTCTTGGGAGTAATGCTATAAACTACAGACCTTAGATGCATGGTTTCCAGTTGTTCTTGGGAGTAATGCTATAAACTACAGACTTTAGATGCATGGTTTCAAGTTGTTCGTGGGAGTAATGCTATAAAGTACAGACTTTAGATGCATGGTTTCCAGTTGTTCTTGGGAGTAATGCTATAAACTACAGACTTTAGATGCATGGTTTCCAGTTGTTCGTGGGAGTAATGCTATAAACTACAGACTTTAGATGAATGGTTTCCAGTTGTTCTTGGGAGTAATGCTATAAACTACAGACTTTAGATGCATGGTTTCCAGTTGTTCTTGGGAGTAATGATATATAAACTACAGACTTTAGATGAATGGTTTCCAGTTGTTCTTGGGAGTAATGATATAAACTACAGACTTTAGATGCATGGTTTCCAGTTGTTCTTGGGAGTAATGCTATAAACTACAGACTTTAGATGCATGGTTTCCAGTTGTTCTTGGGAGTAATGCTATAAACTACAGACTTTAGATGCATGGTTTCCAGTTGTTCTTGGGAGTAATGCTATAAACTACAGACTTTAGATGAATGGTTTCCAGTTGTTCTTGGGAGTAATGCTATAAACTACAGACTTTAGATGCATGGTTTCCAGTTGTTCTTGGGAGTAATGATATAAACTACAGACTTTAGATGAATGGTTTCCAGTTGTTCTTGGGAGTAATGATATAAACTACAGACTTTAGATGCATGGTTTCCAGTTGTTCTTGGGAGTAATGCTATAAACTACAGACTTTAGATGCATGGTTTCCAGTTGTTCTTGGGAGTAATGCTATAAACTACAGACTTTAGATGCATGGTTTCCAGTTGTTCTTGGGAGTAATGCTATAAACTACAGACTTTAGATGCATGGTTTCCAGTTGTTCTTGGGAGTAATGCTATAAACTACAGACTTTAGATGCATGGTTTCCAGTTGTTCTTGGGAGTAATGATATAAACTACAGACTTTAGATGCATGGTTTCCAGTTGTTCTTGGGAGTAATGATATAAACTACAGACTTTAGATGCATGGTTTCCAGTTGTTCTTGGGAGTAATGATATAAACTACAGACTAGATGCATGGTTTCCAGTTGTTCTTGGGAGTAATGCTATAAACTACAGACTTTAGATGCATGGTTTCCAGTTGTTCTTGGGAGTAATGATATAAACTACAGACTTTAGATGCATGGTTTCCAGTTGTTCTTGGGAGTAATGATATAAACTACAGACTAGATGCATGGTTTCCAGTTGTTCTTGGGAGTAATGATATAAACTACAGACTAGATGCATGGTTTCCAGTTGTTCTTGGGAGTAATGCTATAAACTACAGACTAGATGCATGGTTTCCAGTTGTTCTTGGGAGTAATGATATAAACTACAGACTTTAGATGCATGGTTTCCAGTTGTTCTTGGGAGTAATGATATAAACTACAGACTTTAGATGCATGGTTTCCAGTTGTTCTTGGGAGTAATGATATAAACTACAGACTAGATGCATGGTTTCCAGTTGTTCTTGGGAGTAATGCTATAAACTACAGACTAGATGCATGGTTTCCAGTTGTTCTTGGGAGTAATGATATAAACTACAGACTTTAGATGCATGGTTTCCAGTTGTTCTTGGGAGTAATGCTATAAACTACAGACTTTAGATGCATGGTTTCCAGTTGTTCTTGGGAGTAATGCTATAAACTACAGACTTTAGATGCATGGTTTCCAGTTGTTCTTGGGAGTAATGATATAAACTACAGACTTTAGATGCATGGTTTCCAGTTGTTCTTGGGAGTAATGATATAAACTACAGACTTTAGATGCATGGTTTCCAGTTGTTCTTGGGAGTAATGATATAAACTACAGACTTTAGATGCATGGTTTCCAGTTGTTCTTGGGAGTAATGATATAAACTACAGACTTTAGATGCATGGTTTCCAGTTGTTCTTGGGAGTAATGATATAAACTACAGACTTTAGATGCATGGTTTCCAGTTGTTCTTGGGAGTAATGATATAAACTACAGACTTTAGATGCATGGTTTCCAGTTGTTCTTGGGAGTAATGATATAAACTACAGACTTTAGATGCATGGTTTCCAGTTGTTCTTGGGAGTAATGATATAAACTACAGACTTTAGATGCATGGTTTCCAGTTGTTCTTGGGAGTAATGATATAAACTACAGACTTTAGATGCATGGTTTCCAGTTGTTCTTGGGAGTAATGATATAAACTACAGACTTTAGATGAATGGTTTCCAGTTGTTCTTGGGAGTAATGATATAAACTACAGACTTTAGATGCATGGTTTCCAGTTGTTCTTGGGAGTAATGCTATAAACTACAGACTTTAGATGCATGGTTTCCAGTTGTTCTTGGGAGTAATGATATAAACTACAGACTTTAGATGCATGGTTTCCAGTTGTTCTTGGGAGTAATGCTATAAACTACAGACTTTAGATGCATGGTTTCCAGTTGTTCTTGGGAGTAATGATATAAACTACAGACTTTAGATGCATGGTTTCCAGTTGTTCTTGGGAGTAATGATATAAACTACAGACTTTAGATGCATGGTTTCCAGTTGTTCTTGGGAGTAATGATATAAACTACAGACTTTAGATGCATGGTTTCCAGTTGTTCTTGGGAGTAATGATATAAACTACAGACTAGATGCATGGTTTCCAGTTGTTCTTGGGAGTAATGCTATAAACTACAGACTTTAGATGCATGGTTTCCAGTTGTTCTTGGGAGTAATGCTATAAACTACAGACCTTAGATGCATGGTTTCCAGTTATTCTTGGGAGTAATGATATAAACTACAGACTTTAGATGCATGGTTTCCAGTTGTTCTTGGGAGTAATGATATAAACTACAGACTAGATGCATGGTTTCCAGTTGTTCTTGGGAGTAATGCTATAAACTACAGACTTTAGATGCATGGTTTCCAGTTGTTCTTGGGAGTAATGCTATAAACTACAGACCTTAGATGCATGGTTTCCAGTTGTTCTTGGGAGTAATGATATAAACTACAGACTTTAGATGCATGGTTTCCAGTTGTTCTTGGGAGTAATGATATAAACTACAGACTTTAGATGCATGGTTTCCAGTTGTTCTTGGGAGTAATGATATAAACTACAGACTTTAGATGCATGGTTTCCGGTTGTTCTTGGGAGTAATGCTATAAACTACAGACTTTAGATGCATGGTTTCCAGTTGTTCTTGGGAGTAATGCTATAAACTACAGACTTTAGATGCATGGTTTCCAGTTGTTCTTGGGAGTAATGCTATAAACTACAGACTTTAGATGCATGGTTTCCAGTTGTTCTTGGGAGTAATGCTATAAACTACAGACTTTAGATGCATGGTTTCCAGTTGTTCTTGGGAGTAATGCTATAAACTACAGACTTTAGATGCATGGTTTCCAGTTGTTCTTGGGAGTAATGATATAAACTACAGACTTTAGATGCATGGTTTCCGGTTGTTCTTGGGAGTAATGCTATAAACTACAGACTTTAGATGCATGGTTTCCAGTTGTTCTTGGGAGTAATGATATAAACTACAGACTTTAGATGCATGGTTTCCAGTTGTTCTTGGGAGTAATGATATAAACTACAGACTTTAGATGCATGGTTTCCAGTTGTTCTTGGGAGTAATGATATAAACTACAGACTTTAGATGCATGGTTTCCAGTTGTTCTTGGGAGTAATGATATAAACTACAGACTTTAGATGCATGGTTTCCAGTTGTTCTTGGGAGTAATGATATAAACTACAGACTTTAGATGCATGGTTTCCAGTTGTTCTTGGGAGTAATGATATAAACTACAGACCTTAGATGCATGGTTTCCAGTTGTTCTTGGGAGTAATGATATAAACTACAGACTTTAGATGAATGGTTTCCAGTTGTTCTTGGGAGTAATGCTATAAACTACAGACTTTAGATGCATGGTTTCCAGTTGTTCTTGGGAGTAATGCTATAAACTACAGACTTTAGATGCATGGTTTCCAGTTGTTCTTGGGAGTAATGCTATAAACTACAGACTTTAGATGCATGGTTTCCAGTTGTTCTTGGGAGTAATGCTATAAACTACAGACTTTAGATGCATGGTTTCCAGTTGTTCTTGGGAGTAATGCTATAAACTACAGACTTTAGATGCATGGTTTCCAGTTGTTCTTGGGAGTAATGCTATAAACTACAGACCTTAGATGCATGGTTTCCAGTTGTTCTTGGGAGTAATGCTATAAACTACAGACTTTAGATGCATGGTTTCCAGTTTCTTACCAATCAAACAATTTAGAATGACTACAATCAAGACAGGACTTTAAAATGACTATGATGATATGCATTACCTCATCCCTGTCCATTGTTACTTTTTTTCCAGACACTTCAATCTGTCACATGACCTGTTATATTCTGACATGTCAGACATGGCTCTGGATGAAAAGATTAAGGACTTGGTGGCTGGGAACGACAAACGTGGACCGGAGGCTGTTCGATCACAATTAAGGGCTCTGGGTGCAGAGACGCAGAGTCAGCAGTGTCAGAGGAAGGCCCTAAAAATTGTCAAAGACTCAAGCCACCCTAGTCATAGACTGTTCTCTATGCTACCACACGGCAAGTGGTACCGAAGCGCCAAGTCGAGGTCCAAAAGCTAACAGCTTTTACACCCAAGCCATAAGACTCCTGAACAGCTAATTAAGGGCTACCCAGACCCCTCTCTTACGCTGCTGCTACTCTGTTTATAATCTATGTATAGTCACTGTAACTCTACCTACATGTACATATTACCTCAACTAACCGGTGCCCCCGCACATTGACTCTGTACCAGTACCCACTGTATATAGCCTTGCTTGTTATTTTACTGCTGCTGTTTAATTATTTGTTACTTTTATTTTCTATTTTCTACTTAACACTTATTTTAATTTTAAAGCATTGTTGGTTAAGGGCTTGTAAGTAAGCATTTCACTGTAAGGTCTACACCTGTTGTATTCGGCGCATGTGACAAATTAAGTTTGATTTGATTCGATTAGAGCTCCGAGACAGGATTGTGTCGAGGCACAGATCTGGGGAAGGGTACCAAAAAAAATCTACAGCATTGAAGGTCCCCATGAACACAGTGGCCTCCATCATTCTTCAATGGAAGAAGTTTGGAACCACCAAGACTCTTCCTAGAGCTGGCCTCCCGGCCAAACTGAGCAACCAAGGGATAAGGGCTTTGGTCAGGGAGGTGACCAAAATGAGATAATAATATGGTGAATACGCAAAGGCCACTTGTTTGGAAACCAAAGGTCGCCGAATGGTGAAACTGTACTTTGAAGGACACTTTCCATTTCATTGACGTCTACTACTGTGTTCCCAACTTGTGGGAACTGAATATTAAGACATCTTTTACTACGTATCAGTTAGATCTAAGGACCATTTTGAATGGACCATGTCCCATTCAAACACAATCGAGTGCCATGCCTGTCCATGACAATGGATGTTGCCCCCAAAGGACACTTAACTGGAAACTTTAATCCAACAAAATATATGGAGGAGCAGTTAATAAGCTGTAACTTTAAGCATTCACCTTACAGAGTAGAAGATACCACTGATAAATCTAGTTTAATACGCATCTAGGTGCTTCTGAAACTTTTGAGAAGGGAGATATTGCTGTTGACATAAGGTTAGCCAGTGGGAGTGGATGGACTAAGGCGGACAACGAATGGTGTGGCTGTATTAGCATAGAGAGCATCCCAGGTGGACTTTACTATTTAGATAAGTGTGGTCTGACTCCCAATAAAGAGTCCCAGAGGAGGCAGTCCCCCCCCGTTGAAAGATCAACGGCAACGGAACATAAAGAACTAACGACCATAAATATCGAACTAATCGAACAAACGACTGGGTCGCATCTCTAGCAACCTGTTGTCCGGGCCTCTGGCAGTCTCTATGGGGGTGCCACAGGGTTCAATTCTTGGGCCGACTCTCTTCTCATATCAATGAACCCTGTGGCACCCCCGCTCTTGCTGCTGGTGAGTCTCTGATCCACCTCTACGCAGACAACACCATTCTGTATACTTCTGGCCCTTCTTTGGACACTGTGTTAAGAACACTCCAGACGAGCTGCAATGCCATACAACTCTCCTTCCGTGGCCTCCAACTGCTCTTAAATACAAGTAAAACTAAATGAATGCTCTTCAACTGATCGCTGCCTGCACCTGCCCGCCCATCCAGCATCACTACACTGGACAGTTCTGACTTAGAATATGTGGACGACTACAAATACCTAGGTGTCTGGTTAGACTGTAAACTCTCCTTCCAGACTCACATAAAACATCTCCAATCCAAAGTTAAATCTAGAATCGGCTTCCTATTTCGCAACAAAGCATCCTTCACTCATGCTGCCAAACATACCCTTGTAAAACTGACCATCTTACCGATCCTCGACTTCGGCGTTGTCATTTACAAAATAGCCTCCAACACCCTACTCAACAAATTGGATGCAGTCTATCACAGTGCCATCCGTTTTGTTACCAAAGCCCCATATACTACCCACCACTGTGACCTGTACGCTCTCGTTGGCTGGCCCTCGCTTCATACTTGTCGCCAAACCCACTGGCTCCAGGTCATCTACAAGACCCTGCTAGGTAAAGTCCCGCCTTATCTCTGCTCGCTGGTCACCATAGCTGCACCCACCCGTAGCACGCATTCCAGCAGGTATATCTCACTTGTCACCCACAAAGCCAATTCCTACTTTGGCCGCCTCTCCTTCCAGTTCTCTGCTGCCAATGACTGGAACAAACTACAAAAATCTCTGAAACTGGAAACCCTTATCTCACTCACTAGCTTTAAACTCACAGATTACTGCACCTGTACATAGCCCATCTATAATTTAGCCCAAACAACTACCTCTTCCCCTACTGTATTTATTTATTTTGCTCCTTTGCACCCCATTATTTATATTTCTACTTTGCACATTCTTCCACTGCAAATCTACCATTCCAGTGTTTTAAGTGTTTTACTTGCTATATTGTATTTACCTCGCCACCATGGCCATTTTTTGCCTTTACCTCCCTTATCTCACCTCATTTGCTCCCATTGTAGATGGACTTTTTTTTCTACTGTATGTTTGTTTTACTCCATGTGTAACTCTGTGTTGTTGTATGTGTCGAACTGCTTTGTTTTATCTTGGCCAGATCACAATTGTATATGAGAACTTGTTCTCAACTTTCCTACCTAAATAAAGGTGAATAAAATATATGCAATGCAGGACAAGCTAGATAAACTAGTAATATCATCAACCATGTGTAGTTAACTAGTGATTATGTTAAGATTGAGTCTTTTTTATAAGATAAGTTTAATGCTAGCTAGCACCTTACCTTGGCTCCTTGCTGCACTCGCATAACAAGTAGTCAGCCTGCCACGCAGTCTCCTCATGGAGTGCAATATAATCGGCCATAATCTGTGTCCAAAAATGCAGATTACCGATTGAAAACGTGAAATCGATCCTAATTAAATCGGCCAATCCCGATTAATCGGTCAACCTCTAGTTCATATTCCCGAAGGAGCCATACAATAACTGACAGATACATTTTTTTATGAGCATGTCAGTTCATGCTGCAAGAGTTCTGATCGGTTGGAGGATGTCCTCCGTAAATTGTCATAATTACTGTGTAAGTCTATGTAAGGGGGTGAGAACCATGAGCCTCCTACCTTTTGTATTGAAGTCAATGTACCCAGAGGAGGACGGAAGCTACACCATGGTGTGCTACCTTATCGAGTGCTGTTGAGGTTACTGTAGACCTTCACGGCAAAACTGTGTATTTTAATACATTCGTTGGTGACGTGAATATATTTAACCTTTTTTTAGATAAAACTAAGGATACCTTTAATGTTTCACTATTTAGATTTTTTCTGAAATTCACTGAGGATGGTCCTCCCCTTCCTCTTCTGAAGAGCCTCCACTGATATAATTATTCATTAGATTGTTCTCCACAATATTATAACCTTAATATACTTGCACTTGATAGTATTGATGAAATAAGAATGGTAATTTGCTGTGACCGTTGCTAGTTTAGACTGTGCTGCTCTTGGTTGTATCTTTTCCATATTTGGCATTGTGAGGTGGTACATGATACCAGATCCTTGGCTTTCATTGCCTATATTGGAGATCAATATGTGTTGAGGGGCCGTTTCTATGGCGGCACAAATACTCAATAAATACAGGAACAGATTGTCTTCCTGGAGGGTGGATATTGAAATTCAGTCTCCTAGCTTTGTAAATAAATATATGGATGAACCTTAAAAAAAAGCTTATTCTGATTTATCAGAGGCGGCTGCAGCACCCCGTACTTCCTGCAGCTATGGTCCTTTTCCAGATACAGCCTAAATTACTGCGTAAGATTTAAACATCCTGCCAACAAAGTAGACCGGTAGTTTATGTGAAATGTTTGACAGTATGGGTATGCTACAGTATTGGTGTGAGATAGGAGCGTGACATAATTGCATTTTTAATCTGAGCCTATACCAAACCAGGGTATAGACACCCAATAATCTATTGATAAACTAAATATTAAACAACAATTGGTGTTCTGCATGCCTTGGCCTAATGCCAATAGTTCCACATTAGATAGCAAATAAGGGCGTTATTGTCACCATAAAAAGTGAATGGAAGGTGTTTTTCAGGCAGAGTTCTAATGCTCCTTCACGCAGTTTTATGACAAGGTCTGATTTTTATAACAGGAAACTTGCGCTTGTATGGCGTGGGCAGACTTTCAGAAATGGCGCAGGCAGAAATTGTGTAAAATTTATGCAAGGTTTATAAATGAGGCCCCAGAAAATACATGTATGAATTTTGCAACAACACTTTTGAACCAGTGGTGCCACCTCTAAACAAAATAATTGCATATACCCACGCTGAAAACTCCACCATTAAATCGATTAGAAAGGGATGTGAGTGTAGCGCCCCACGGTCGACGACTGCTGTGTTATTCCCTCTTAACAAAACGTAATTAAAAACTATTCATAAAAGTACTGTACCTGTCCAACTCGAAGAAAGATTCTCTTGCAAACAACTTAGTGTGACATAACGTCCAGTTGTTCGGCAATTGTCCAGCAGAATTTCAGAGAAATTGTAGGCTCACAGGCTGACCACACCGCTCGCTCGCATTGCAAAATACATTTAGAAATCTATGTTATTCAATTATTGCACCCACACTGCTCGCGTGTGCCAACGAGCGTCTGCGTTGCTAACAGGCTGACTACACCATTCGCGTGTGCGAGCGTTGCAAAATAAATTTTGAAATCTGTTTTTCAATTATTGCGTGCGCCAACGAGCGTCTGTGTTGCCAAGGGCTAAAATAGAAATCAGTTCTATTTCTGTCGCAGATTGCGCTGCAAGTCCTGCCTCTCCCATCTCCTCATTGGTTTATAGAAGCAGGTACCCACGTGCCATCTCCTCATTGGTTATACCCACGTGGGTGACTGAAAGACGAAAGAGGTCAGTGGCGGTAATGCACCTAATTTATGAAAGTTGCCAATCGCAATATAAAGTCCAGAGAAGAAAAAGCCTGGAAGGAAGAGAGATGACTAGAAACGATTCGGTTGGCCATTTTATGTGTGGATTAATTGGCGGAGTAGAGGACCTTGTGCATTTCAGGAAAAATAACTCAATGTTTATATCCCAGGACAAATTAGCTAGCAACAGCAAGCTAGCTAAATAGGACAAATTAGCTAGCAAGTGCAAGCTAACTAGCAAAATGGCCATAAATGTTTAATGCTTTTCAAACCTGTCCCCAAATTAATATAATTGGTTCAGAGTTTGTTTTGATATTTTAACCTGCGTGTCGTGATCGCTTTTGGTGTGGGAAGACAAAATAAATTCGCGCACGATGGCGCACGCGCGCAGACGGTTTGGGTTCCGTAACTAGCTGTTGCTAGCTCCAACGCATTCAGAAGGAAATAAATTTCACAAATTATCTTTTAAAAAGGCACACCTGTTAATTTAAATGCATTCCAGGTGACTACCTCATGAAGCTGGTTGAGAGAATGCAAAGTGTGCAAAGCTGTCAAAGGGTGGCTATTTGAATCTCAAATATAAAATATTTAGATTTTTTTAACACTTTGATTTGTTTAACACATTACATTGTATTGTTTTTAAAATTGTATAGCTGCCTTAATTTTGCCAGACCCGATAAGTAGCTGCTGCCGGGGATCCATAATAAATACAAAGGCAGTAGTAGATAAATCAATTTACAAAGGTCAAAGATTTCATTTGACAATCTGAAAATAGTTTTACATTCATGAACTAACAATTTATGTAAGCAAGGATGAGAACTGTAATATGGGAACAATGAAACAACAAAGTATTGAGGGTTACTATATACAGTATTAAATGTATAGAAAATCTTCTAATGGCAATGACGTTTACATACTTACATTTTCACATCAATATGCCATCCAATGAATTGAATATTTCCAAATAGTTTCTCAACAAGGACCATGCATTTCATTATATATGATGTATGTAACATATGTTTGATACACTTGCAAAAATGTACACCCAATACATACGAGGTAAACTTGTAGCACATTTTCTGACATTGGGGGATGCCCATATACTGTATGTTTTACAGACACGTCTGGCACATTTCTGAGGCCCAACAACTCCAGCCACAACATTAGTGCACATCATCCTACGAAACCAACAATGTGTCAATGGTCATTTCTAAAAAAGATAATGCCCGAGTTACCTATAGTTTGGTCCCCTGACAAAAAAAAACTAGATAAAATCCAGTAGGTGGATTGAAAATATAGTAAGTAAGTGAGAGAGAAAGAGAACTCTCCTCTAGTAAAAGGATCTGCTCATAAAATATTACATTCCAAGGTTCACTGGTGAAAGCCAGATAAAGGACACAGGAGTCACTGATGTATTTGTGGGACTTTTGCAATATTCAGTGTGCTGATGAGACTTCTGTTACGATTGTGCTCCTAATATTTTATACAATCGATAAAAGAAAACATGTTTGCTTGTTGAACTCATAGCGATTTGCTAAATATTGTGTTTTTTAATTAGCATGATTGTGGAGTGTTCAATCCTCTTGGATAACAAGAGATGTGCTTTTGGTTGGACAACAGTCAATTTTGACATCCATAAGACACATAGAATTCACCATGATCACAATAAGGACATTCATTGAAAAGTAAAAAAGGGTTATATGCTCAAACTGAACAAAAATATAAAAGCAACATGTAGTGTTGGTCCCATGTTTCATGAGCTGAAATAAAAGATCCCAGACATTTTCCATACGCACAAAAAGCTTGTTTCTCTTAAATGTTGTGCACACGTGTTTACAAAGTTAACTAGTTTTCCTAGTTAAATAAAGGTTAAATAAAAAAACAATTTAAATGTAAAAACAATTTACATCCCTGTTAGTGAGCATTTTTCCTTTGCCAAGACAATCCACCTGACAAGTGTGGCATATCAAGAAGCTGATTACACAGGTGCACCTTGTGCTGTCGACAATAAAAGGCCACTCTAAAATGTGCTGTTTTGTCACACAACGCCACAAATGTCTCAAGTTGAGGGAGTGTGCAATTGGCATGCTGACTGCAGGAATGTCCATAGCTGTAGCCAGATGCATTAAATTCTCTACCATAAGCCTCCTCCAACATCGTTTTAGAGAATTTGTCAGTACATCCAACCGACCTCACGTAACCATGCCAGCCCAGGACCTGCACATCTGGCTTCTTTACCTGCAAGATCAAAGAATTTCTACACAAACTGTCAGAAACCGTTTTGGGGAAACTCATCTGCGTGCCCGTCGTCCACACCAGGGTCTTGCCCTGACTGCAGTTCGACGTTGTAACTGACTTCAGTGGGCAAATGCTCACCTTCGATAGCCACTGGCATGCTGGAGAAGTGTACTCTTCCTGGATGAATCCCGGTTTCAACTGTACCGGGCAGATGGCAGACAGCATGTATGGCTTCGTGTGGGTTAACGGTTTGCTGATGTCAACGTTGTGAACAGAGTGCCCCATGGTGGCGGTGGGGTTATGGTATAGGCAAGCATAAGCTATGGACAACGAACACAATTGCATTTTATCAATGGCAATATGAATGCACAGAGATACCGTGACGAGATCCTGAGGCCCATTGTCGTGCCATTCATCCTCCTCCATCACATCATGTTTCAGCATGATAATGCACGGCCCCATGTCGCAAGGATCTATACACAATTCCTGGAAGCTGAAAATGTCCCAGTTCTTCCATGGCCTGTATACTCCCCAGACATGTCACCCATTGAGCATGTTTGGGATGCTCTGGATTGCTGTGTACGACGGTTTGTTTCCGTCAATATCCAGTAACTTCACAGCCATTGAAGAGGAGTGGGGCATTCCACAGGCCACAATCAACAGCGTGAAGGAGATGTGTCACAATGCATTAGGCAAATGGTGATCACACTAGATACGGACAGCATTTCTGATCCACTACTTTAAAAAAAAGGTATCTGTGACCAACAGAAGCATATCTGTATTCCCAGTCATGTGAAATCCATAGATTAGGACCTAATGAAATCATTTCAATTGACTGCTTTCCTTAAATGAACTGTAACTCAGTAACATCGTTGAAATTGTTACATGTTGCTTTTATATTTTTGTTCAGTGTTGTTTTTTACTTTAATTACGTTATCCACAACAATATTAATAAACCCATTTTAAATGACTTATGGTTGCAGTTAGCCATGTGATATTAACGTACACTGAAAAAATAACAGGTACAGGAGGGACTTTATCAATTTCCCATTTGGTTCAATAATATCTCTGGAAGTTCAGATGGGCTCAATGAAAAATAGCATCATTAAGTAGAATGGTCTGGTTTTATATAGGTCTTTCTGCAATACATGGAGATGATATATACAGTATCAAAATGCCATTGCTTATTATGTTGACCATGACATTTTCCATCCTTAAAGCAAACCTACAGTAGAATACAACAGGCTAGTTTCAGAGCTCAATTATCAATGTAAGTGTGGGTGAATCAAATGCAGAGAAAACCGATCGTGGACAGTTTTTCTATTTATGAAAAACTGCTGAACCTATAGCAATGACAACTTTTCCGACAATGCCCAACAAGACAGACCAACAGATCAACATTGAGAAAGGTTGTTCGAGTGTATGGAATTGTGTGGGAAATTCCTACAGTCATGTTAAATAATGTAAAGTAAAGCTAGTGTATATGATTCAAGACTAAGGGTCTTCATACAGTTGGGATACGTACAGTTTTTAGCCAAATGTTTTGCCAGGACAAAAAGGGGTAGGAGCATCTATTCAATGTGGTCATGTAGTCCTTTGAATCGGACACCGCTAACGTTGCGATACGTACAGTATTTGTCCACGGGACCTTGGTGCGGCCACACCATTTCAGGATGGCAGAGCTGCAAAGCATGTTGTGAGGTGGCATGGTCCTGTTTGGTGGGTCGTCACTAGTTAACACAGCCACAAAGTCATAATTATGGCTAAACTCCCGAAGACACTGGGCACATTTCTATAATTTCTCAAATTAAACGTTTATTTTAAACCTAACCCTAATAACCTTAAATTAAGGCCAAAACGCACATTTTTGTAGCTAATTTTGCCTTTGTGGCTCTGGAATCTGACTTTGTGGCTGTGTTATCTAGTGGAAACCTGGTTGGGGTGGGGTGCGATGAGGGTTGGGTGTTGGTTTGTTGACATTAAAGGGGAAGAGGGTTGGACGGGGAGGCGCTATCTACTGTTTCGCTATGTCTCCTTTCTTCAGGATGATCTGCCGTTGCCATGGCGCCAACTTGCTCTCGTTGTAACCCATGGTCCGTAGTCGCTCCTGCTCGTTCTTCTCCTCGCTCTCCTTTGCCTTGTTTGCAAGCTCCTCCTCTTTTCTGAGTGCACCAACAAGAGAGAACGTGAATACAAGGCGTCAGTGTGATTCAATGTGTGACTGTTTCAGCTTGTATTAAGAAACAATTGCCTGATTCTGGGCCAACCCGAACTCTACTGTACTGTCTCTGATATGTTATTTCTTACATGGTAACTATGGCTCATGCGTTACCAGAATAGCCCAGTACAGCTCGCTCGGTTTGGCCCTGTTGAGTAAATAAAAAGGTCACTATTACCCTGGGCACGACTCTGTTAAGCTCACCTCTCCTTGTCTTGTCTGGCATGACACGGAGTACAAGGAGTGGAATGTAAGCATAAAACAGATTCTGGATTTTAGGCTAGGTCACCACAGTCAAATGTAAATATTTGAGATGGGCTTAAATTAGCTGGGAGTTTAAACCTTTGGGACTATTCTATTGGTTCCATTGTACCAGGCAAACCAAAGCTCAAGTATTTGACCCTGGTCTGGTAACAATGAATACTTTTGGTACCTCCTATAACTGGTTACTACCTGGTAAACATACATTAGTGTCATTTATAAATGGATACCAGGTAAATAGACTACTGCCTTACGGATGATTTAACTAACTTTTAAACGTGTCGTATTACACTGAGCAGAATCAATGAGTTAGTCACCTAACGCTGATTGTTAATGACTGAGTCCTATTGTATCAAAAAGGCAGCAACATTTGAGGGCTGAGAAGTCAATATAATGCCATGCTTGCCTCTAGTTGATCCATTTTATATGATGTCTTAAGAATATTTACTATATGAGCGTTTAACTGCTTCATTATAACTGCAGGTATGGGGGATGTATCAAATGATGGGTATTATTCTAATACAATTACTGACCAGTAGTTGGAAACCTTGATCTCAAATTCATATAGGCTTTTCAGTCCATGTGAAACCAACAATCAAAATGCTATATGGCATATACTACTAACCAGGATTCCATGCAACCTTTTTATGCGAGTAAAGTACATGTCGGATAAAGAATGTCACAACAGGGATAATGGAAAACAGCTCATTTGTTGGTACACTTTCCAAATGTTGACAAAGCAAAACACGCGAGACAATGTGGGATCTTTTTGTATCGGTAAAATGTATTATGCGAGAAATGGTGGTTTAAATGCGCAAATATTGGTATAATAACCATCATATAGAAGTAAACATGGAGTCACGATATGTGGTGTGGTCCTCCCACTACGACTCGGGAAAGCATGCAGTTTATTGGGCTACGGATTAAATCATTTGTATTTTATTATTTAACCTTTATTTTGCCAGGGAAGAATTATTGAAACCTAGGTCTCCTTTCCAAATGCGCTCTGTATAATATAACAAATAAACATTATATATACACATACACAGTGCCTTTGGAAAGTATTCAGACCCCTTCACTTTTCCCACTTTCTTTCATTACAGCCTTATTTCTAAAATGGATTAAATTAAAATTCAGCATAATCTACACACAATACCACATAATGACAAAGCGAAAACAGGTTCAGAAATGTTTTCAAATTTATTTAAAAAAAACACCTTATATAAAAATAAGTATTCAGACTCTTTGCTCTGAGACTTGAAATTTATCTCAGGTGCATCCTGTTTCCATTGATCATCCTTGATGTTTCTACAACTTCTACAAACTTGATTGGCATTCACCTGTGGTAAATACAATTGATTGTACATGATTTGGAAAGGCACACACCTGTCTATATAAAAGGTCCCACAGTTAACAGTGCATGTCAGAGCGAAAACCAAGCCACGAGGTTGAAGGAATTGTCCGTAGAGCTCCGAAACAGGATTGTGTCGAGTCACAGATCTGTGGAAGGGTACCAAAACATTTCTGCAGCATTAAAGGTCCCCAAGAACACAGTGGCCTCCATCATTCTTAAATGGAAGAAGTTTGGAACCACCAAGACTCTTCCTAGAGTTGGCCGCCCGGCAAACTGATCAATCGGGGGAGAAGGGACTTGGTCAGGGAGGTGACCAAGAACCCAATGGTCACTCTGACAGAGATCCAGAGTTCCTCTGTGGAGATGGGAGAACATTCCAGAAGGATAGCCATCTCTGCAGCAATCCACCAAATCAGGCCTTTATTGTAGAGTGAACAGACAGAAGCCACTCAGTAAAAAGCACGACAGCCCGCTTTAAGTTTGCCAAAAGAGGGGCCTCCCGGGTGGCGCAGTGGTCTAGAGCACTGCATCGCAGTGCTATGCTGCGCCACCAGAGTCTGGGTTCGCGCCCAGGCTCTGTCGCAGCCGGCCGCGACCGGGAGGTCCGTGGGGCGACGCACAATTGGCTTAGCGTCGTCCGGGTTAGGGAGGGTTTGGCCGGTAGGGATATCCTTGTCTCATCGCGCTCCAGCGACTCCTGTGGCGGGCCGGGCGCAGTGCGCGCTAACTGAGGGGGGCGGGTGCACGGTGTTTCCTCCGACACATTGGTGCGGCTGGCTTCCGGGTTGGAGGCGCACTGTGTTAAGAAGCAGTGCGGCTTGGTTGGGTTGTGCTTCGGAGGACGCATGACTTTCGACCTTCGTCTCTCCCGAGCCCGTACGGGAGTTGTAGCGATGAGACAAGATAGTAATTACTAGCGATTGGATACCACGAAAATTGGGGAGAAAAGGGGATAAAATTTATTAAAAAAAAATAAAAAAAAAAAAAAAAAAGTTTGCCAAAAGGCACCTAAAGACTCTCAGACCATGAGAAACAAGATTCTTTGGTCTGATGAAACCAAGATTGAACTCTTTGGGCTGAATGCAAAGTGTCACATCTGGAGGAAACCTGGCACCATCCCTACGGTGAAGTATGGTGGTGGCAGCATCATGCTGTGGGGGTGTTTTTCAGTGGCTGGGACACTAGTCAGGATCGAGGGAAATATGAACGGAGCAAAGTACAGAAAACCAGCTCCAAAGTGCACAGGACTTCAGATTGGGGTGAAGATTGATCTTCCAACAGGACAATGACCCTAAGCACATAGTCAAGACAACGCAGGAGTGTCTTCGGGACAAGTCTCTGAATGTGCTTGAGTGGACCAGCCAGAGCCCGGACTTGAACCCGATCTAACATCTATAGAGAGACCTGAAAATAGCTGTGCAGCGACACTCCCCATCCAACCTGACAGAGCTTGAGAGGATCTGCAGAGAAGAATGAGAGAAAATCCCCAAATACAGGTGTACCAAGCTTGTAGCGTCACACCCAAGAAGATTTGAGGCTGTAATCACTGCCAAAGGTGCTTCAACAAAGTACTGAGTAAAGGGTCTGAATACTTCTGTAAATGTGATATTTCAGTAAAAATTTGAAATTTCAAAAAATGTCTGTCATTATGTGGTATTGTGCAGAGATTGATGAGAGAATTAAACAATTGAATCAATTTTCGAATAAGGCTGTAATGTAAAAAAAAAGTCAAGGGGTCTGAGTACTTTCTGAATGCACTGTGAACACACACACACACACAGTACCAGTCAAAAATTGACACACCTACTCATTCCAGGGAGGTTATTTACAATTATTTACATTGTTGAATAACAGTGAAGATGTCAAAACTATGAAATAAAACATGGAATCATGTAGTAACCCAAAAAGTGTTTAACAAATCAAAATATGTATGACAGCTTTGTACATTCTTGGCATTCTCTCAACCAGCTTCAGCTGGAATGCTTTTCCAACAGTCTTGAAGGAGTTCCCACATATGCTGAGCACTTGCTGGCTGCTTTTCCTTCACTCTGTGGTCCAACTCATCCCAAACCATCTCAACTGGGTTGAGGTTGGGTGATTGTGGAGGCCAGGTCATCTGATGCAGCACTCCATCGCTCTCCTTCTTGGTAAAATAGCCCCTACACAGCCTGGAGGTGTTTTTCAACATTGTCCTGTTGAAAAACAAATGATCGTCCCACTAAGCCCAAACCAGATGGGATGGCGTATCTTTGTAGAATGCTGTAGTAGCCATGCTGGTTAAGTGTACCTTGAATTCTAAATAAATCACTGACAGTGTCACCAGCAAAGCATCCCCACACCAACACACAGCCTCCTCCATGCTTCACAGTGGGAATAAGATGTGTCTGTTACTTGAAGTCTGACCTTATCCTCTGCAGCAGAGGTAATTCTGGCTCTTCCTTTCCTGTGGCGGTCCTCATGCCAGGTTCATCATAGTACTTGATGGTTTAAGTGACTGCAATTGAAGAAACTTTCTAAGTTCTTGAAATGTTCCATATTCACTGACCTTCATGTCTTAAAGTAATGATGGACTGTCATTTCTCTTTGCTTATTTGACCTGTTCTTACCATAATATGGATTGGTCTTTTACCAAATAGGGCCATCTTCTGTATGCCCCCCCTAACCTTGTCACAACACAACTGATTGGCTCAAACGCATTAAGAAGGAAAGAAATTGCACAAATTAACTTTTAATTTTAATTAAATTTTAATTTAAAGGATCTAAAATATATTTAGATTTGTTTAACACTTATTTGGGTACTTCATGATTCCATATGTGTTATTTCATAGTTTTGATGTAGAAAATAGTAAAAATAAAGACCAACCCTTGAATGAGTGTGTGTCCAAACTTTTGACTCGTACTCATATACACTGCTCAAAAAAATAAAGGGAACACTAAAATAACACATCCTAGATCTGAATGAATGAAATATTCTTATTAAATACTTTGTTCTTTACATAGTTGAATGTGCTGACAACAAAATCACACAAAAATCATCAATGGAAATCAAATGTATCAACCCATGGAGGTCTGGATTTGGAGTCACACTCAAAATTTAAGTGGAAAACCACACTACAGGCTGATCCAACTTTGATGTAATGTCCTTAAAACAAGTCAAAATGAGGCTCAGTAGTGTGTGTGGCCTCCACGTGCCTGTATGACCTCCCTACAACGCCTGGACATGCTCCTGATGAGGTGGCGGATGGTCTCCTGAGGGATCTCCTCCCAGACCTGGACTAAAGCATCCGCCAACTCCTGGACAGTCTGTGGTACAACGTGGCGTTGGTGGATGGAGCGAGACATGATGTCCCAGATGTGCTCAATTGGATTTAGGTCTGGGGAACGGGCGGGCCAGTCCATAGCATCAATGCCTTCCTCTTGCAGGAACTGCTGACACACTCCAGCCACATGAGGTCTAGCATTGTCTTGCATTAGGAGGAACCCAGGGCCAACTGCACCAGCATATGGTCTCACAAGGGGTCTCATCTCGGTACCTAATGGCAGTCAGGCTACCTCTGGCGAGCACATGGAGGGCTGTGCGGCCCCACAAAGAAATGCCACCCCACACCATGACTGACCCACCGCCAAACCGGTCATGCTGGAGGATGTTGCAGGCAGCAGAACGTTCTCCACGGCGTCTCCAGACTCTGTCACGTCTGTCACATGTGCTCATGTGCTCAGTGTGAACCTGCTTTCATCTGTGAAGAGCACAGGGCCCCAGTGGCGAATTTGCCAATCTTGGTGTTCTCTGGCAAATGCCAAACGTCCTGCACGGTGTTGGGCTGTAAGCACAACCCCCACCTGTGGACGTCGGGCCCTCATACCACCCTCATGGAGTCTGTTTCTGACCGTTTGAGCAGACACATGCACATTTGTGGCCTGCTGGATGTCATTTTGCAGGGCTCTGGCAGTGCTACTCCTTGCACAAAGGCGGAGGTAGCGGTCCTGCTGCTGGGTTGTTGCCCTCCTACGGCCTCCTCCACGTCTCCTGATGTACTGGCCTGTCTCCTGGTAGCGCCTCCATGCTCTGGACACTACGCTGACAGACACAGCAAACCTTCTTGCCACAGCTCGCATTGATGTGCCATCCTGGATGAGCTGCACTACCTGAGCCACTTGTGTGGGTTGTAGACTCCGTCTCATGCTACCACTAGAGTGAGAGCACCGCCAGCATTCAAAAGTGACCAGAACATCAGCCAGGAAGCATAGGAACTGAGAAGTGGTCTGTGGTCACCACCTGCAGAATCACTCCTTTATTGGGGGTGTCTTGCTAATTGCCTATAATTTCCACCTTTTGTCTATTCCATTTGCACAACAGCATGTGAAATTTATTGTCAATCAGTGTTGCTTCCTAAGTGGACAGTTTGATTTCACAGAAGTGTGATTGACTTGGAGTTACATTGTGTTGTTTAAGTGTTCCCTTTATTTTTTTGAGCAGTGTATATATATATATATATATAAGACAAAAACACAGTCTGGGAAGCACAAATAAAACAAAAATCACACAGAAAAACAGTTGCATTACTCCACAAAAAAAGCAATACTATAAATTGCCCAAACGGCATCAGAACATCAAGATGAAATGTACTTTGAATTTTGATCCAAAAATATTGTGCATGGTATTGTACATTCTCTATATAACACATTGTTATTCGGTAAGTTGGAATTTAACTGCAAAAGTTTTTTTTTTTTTTTTTTCGCAATACACACAACCTTTTCTATGCAACAATTCAGTTTGATGGAAACCCCTCTGGTGGGAAAATGCACATATTGTTATGTGGATATTAGAATATGTGCATTTAAAATATGTTGCAAAGTTGATGGAAACCAAGATCATGATAGTTTCTGGCATATTATAAATGAACATTTTATAGAATGTTTTCTTACCTTTTTTGTTCCCTGCCCGACCCAGAGAAGTTAGGCACAAAAGGGATTAAGGAAACAGTATTAATGCATGGCATTCAAAATGTTACTTAACGACTACAGGAAATAATGTGTATAGTGGTTATACAGTAGGTAGCTATTTGCTCTAAATATTTCAGGATCTATTTTACTTTTTTTAATCAACCCACCCAACTTGAGGGGGGAAAAGACAGAAAAAAAAAGAAAAAACAACCAAGGCAAACAGACAAACAACCTTAGAAATTGACAGAAGGGAGGACAAATCATTGAAGAGATAATGGAGTAACAGTGGAAGCTCCTGATTGGAGGAATGGGATGGGTAGCACCACCTCTCACTCACTTCTCTTCATCAAGCTTTTTCTTGATGATGTCCCTTCGCCATCCTGGCATGGACGCCAGGCGCGCCACCTCCTCATCCACCTGCAGAGGACCAAACACACAAGAGCTTTTAACACTGTCCCTGCCCAACATCCTTTGTTGATGTAGCTCACAAAGGTGAAGCACCTGATTTTGGACCCTTCATAATGCTTACATAGTATCGCTGAAACATACACCAGGACAGCTCTTTAAAGTGTAACAGTATAACTTTAGACGGTCCCCTCGCCCTGACCCGGGCGCGAACCAGGGACCCTCTGCACACATCAACAACAGTCACCCACGAAGCGTCGTTACCCATCGCTCCACAAAAGCCGCGGCCCTTGCAGAGCAAGGGGAAACCCTACATCAAGTCTCAGAGCAAGTGACGTAACCGATTGAAACGCTATTAGCGCGTACCCGCTAACTAGATAGCCATTTCACATCAGTTACACTGGCATAAAAACATTTGAAATACATTACCTGTTGCTTTGTTGAGCTTGCCTGGCGCAAGGTATCAAATAGAGTAGTCACAAAACTGCAAACGTCACCCATCTGGCATTCCAGCCAAGTTAAAGCAATTTCTTAAAAAATTTGAACCCAGGTCTAGACCTTATCAGCTGACCTTGGGCCCAAGAAAGTGAAGGTAACCTGCCTAAATGACTACCACCCTCGGTAGCCATGAAGTGCTTTGAAAGGCTGGTCATGGCTTACATCAACACCAGACCCACTCCAATTTGAATACTACCCCAACAGATCCACAGATGATGCAATCGCACTCCACACAGCCCTTTCCTACCTGGACAAAAATAAAACCTATGTGAGAATGCTGTTCATTGACTACAGCTCAGCATTCAACACCATAGTGCCCACAAAGCTCATCACTAAGCTAAGGACCCTGGGACTAAACACCTCCCTCTGCAACTGGATCCTGGACTTCCTGACGGGCCGCTCCCAGGTGGTAAGGGTAGGCAACAACACATCTGCCACGCTGATCCTCAACACGGGGGCCCTTCAGGGGTGCGTCTCCTCCTGTAGTCCCTGTTCACCCTTCGACTGCGTGGCCAAGCACGACTCCAACACCATCATTAAGTTTGCTGATGACACAACAGTGGTAGGCCTGATCACCGACAGCGATGAGACAGCCTATAGGGGAGAGGTCAGAGACCTGACCGTGTGGTGCCAGGACAACAACCTCTCCCTCAAATGTAAACAAGACAAAGGAGCTGATCGTGGACTACAGGAAAAGGAGGGCCTGTAGTGGAGCGGGTCGAGAGTTTCAAGATCTTTGGCATCCACATCACCAACAAACTATCATGGTCCAAACACACCAAGACAGTCATGGAGAGGGCACGACAAAACCTTTTCCCCATCGGGAGACTGAAAAAATTTGGCTAAGGGTCCCCAAATCCTCTAAAAGTTCTACAGCTGCATCCTTGAGAGCATCCTGACTGGTTGCATCACCGCCTGGTATGGCAACTGCTCAGCATCCGACCGTAAGGCGCTACAGAGGGCAGTGTGTACGGCCCAGGGGCCAAGCTTCCTGCCATCCAGGACCTCTATACCAGGCGGGGTCAGAGGAAGGCGCAAAAAATTGTCAAAGACTCCAGTCACCCAAGTCATAGACTGTTCTCTCTGCTACCGCACGGCAAGCGATACCGGAGCGCCAAGTCTAGGTTCAAAAGGCTCCTTAACAGATTCTACCCCCAAGCCATAAGACTACTGAACAATTAAACAAATGGCTACCTGGACTATTTACATTGACACCCCCCCCCCCCCCCCCCTCCTTTGTTTTTACACTGCTGCTACTTGCTGTTTAGGATCTATGCAGTCACTTTACCCTTACCTCAACTAACCTGAACCCCCTGTATATAGCCTCGTTATTGTCATTTTGTTTTTATTTTTGACTTCAGTTTATTTGGTAAATATTTTTTTAACTCCATTGTTGGTTAAGGGCTCGTAAGTATTTGGCGCATGTGACAAATAAAATGAGATTTGGAGAGCCATTTTTAAGTGACTGAAACCCAGCTCATTGCAGACAGGTTGTGGACACACTGCCTGAAACCTGTCTCTTTCAGGTCCTAATTAGAGGATGGGAGCCATCTTGGATTTCTCATCTTCACCTGGCAACAGACCCATTATCCCCCTCGCATCCCTCTCACCCCACAGCGTTTCGCTGGCCCTAGCCAACAGTATCCGTGTAACCTTAGCTCTCTACACATTGCATTTTTTAAGGTTCCCCTGGGAACTCTGGAATGGGAGTAAAAATAGGAAAGTGAGACAAAGCCAGTTTAATGCTACCTATACAACAGCAGAGCATCCATTCTAGATTTACATGGTTGTATGCTAATTGCATCATATAAAAAGGCGTGGAGGCCGCAGTCGGAAGGCATCCATACATACCTGGACGAGTAACAAGAACGGTTGCTGTTTAGGGAATGCATGGAAGTTCTCTTGAGCTAATACTATGAACTGATAGGCAAAGACCAATACTGTGTCTTATTGTATACACGTGTGAGCTGAACTTGGTAAGAAATTGAAATATGGATTGTTCAATGGTCCTTTGAACATGGTGTCCCATCTTGCCTTGATAAAATATGGACATTTAGATTAGAGGTGACACAAAAACCCAATTGATCAAATCCACTCACAGAGGGAGAATCTCTCGTGTCAGCTCTCTTAAGACTCCTTCTCAAAACAAAACTCATTGGATGAGAAAGCCAGAGGTCCCGCCCGTGACCTTCTCCAATGGGTTTGAGGAGGCGGCGATGAGAGGACGTGAGGAGGCGGCGATGAGAGGACGTGAGGAGTATTCAATTAAGATTCTCCTAGAGCCTCATACCTACTCATTCAATTCATTCAAGGGGCTTTATTGGCATGGGAAACATGTTTACATTGCCAAAACAAGTGAAATGAACAGTAAATATTACACACAGTTCCAAAAGAATAAAGACATTTCAAATGTCATTATGTACAGTGTTGTAACGTTGTGCAAATAGTTAAAGTAAAAAAAAGTAAATAACGGGGCCTCCCGGGTGGCGCAGCTAGCCCTGCGATGCAGTGCTCTAGACCACTGCGCCACCAGAGTCTCTGGGTTCGCGCCCAGGCTCTGTCGCAGCCGGCCGCGACCGGGAGGTCCGCACAATTGGCCTAGCGTCGTCCGGGTTAGGGAGGGTTTGGCCGGTAGGGATATCCTTGTCTCATCGCGCTCCAGCGACTCCTGTGGCGGGCCGGGCGCAGTGCGTGCTAACTGAGGGTGGCGGGTGCACGGTGTTTCCTCCGACACATTGGTGCGGCTGGCTTCCGGGTTGGAGGCGCGCTGTGTTAAGAAGCAGTGCGGCTTGGTTGGGTTGTGCTTCGGAGGACGCATGGCTTTCGACCTTCGTCTCTCCCGAGCCCGTACGGGAGTTGTAGCGATGAGACAAGATAGTAATTACTAGCGATTGGATACCACGAAAATTGGGGAGAAAAGGGGATAAAATTTATAAAATTTAAATGAAAAAAAAGTAAATATGGGTTGTATTTACAATGGTGTTTGTTCTTCACTGATTGCCCTTTTCTTGTGGCAACAAGTCACAAATCTTGCTCCTGTGATGGCACACTGTGGTATTTCACCCAGTAGATATGAGAGTTTATCAAAATTGGATTTCGAATTCTTTGTGGATCTGTGTAATCTGAGGGAAATATGTGTCTCTAATATGGCAGGAGGTTAGGAAGTGCAGCTCAGTTTCCACCTCATTTTGTGGGCAGTGTGCACATAGCCTGTCTGCTCGAGAGCCAGGTCTGCCTACGGCAAACTTTCTGAATAGCAAGGCTATGCATAGTCAAAGCTTTCTTTCATTTTGGGTCAGTCACAGTGGTTCTGCCAATGTGTATTCTCTGTTGATGGCCAAATAGCATTTTAGTTTGCTCAGTTTTTTTGTTAATTCTTTACAGGGGGTCAAGTAATTATATTTTTGTTTTCCCATGATTTGGCTGAGTCTACTCACTACATATCATTTTCCTCCCCTTGAATCTCTGGGTTGGTAAAGTTGGTAAAGATACAGCAGGTGGACTCGATTTAGCTCACCCAGAACACCAGGTGGGCGAGATTCCCATATGGAAAAGATATAAGAATTCTGTTAAATTATTCTATATGTTCTACCTGGAACTTGTAATTAATACATATGGCAGCAGAAACACATACAAGTTTCCTAAACTATTATTGTAATATCTGACTTGTATGGGTGGGTAACATTTAGACAGAACAGAAATGTAGAATGTATTGTATGAAAAAAACATAGAAGGCTTCGCTTACAAAAATAGTAACACAATAAAATAACGAGGCTATGTACAGTACAAGGGGCACTGGTACCGAGTATGTGCAGTGGTACGGGTTAGTCGAATGTCTTAATTCATAGTCTTCAATATTATTCTACAATGTAGAAATAAAGAAAAACGCTGGAATGAGTAGGTGTCCAAACTTTTCATTGGTACTGTGTATATATGTATATATATATATATATATATATATATATATATATATATATATATATTTGCGCCCATCTCAGTGAACTAATCCATTGTGGAGGCCTAGACTAAAAGTCAATTTATGCTTGAATCGAAAATGTGGTCGGAGGCTCCATATGGAGGGTGTGGACGCAACTGTACTGCATCGCCATGCGCCTCCCAAATTTTGTAACAATGCGGAAGGGTTTGTATAGCTTGACATGACTGGTTGGCGGTAGGTGGGGGCGGTACATCCTGTATAAACACAAATTAATTTCCTTGGTAACAGCTCCGCGAAGCGCAAGAAGTATGAATGCCCTGACTTCTGCTGAGGCCATATCACCGTAAATGTTGCATGGACAATGCAGACGTCGGATTGACCATTCACCCAGATGCACAATGCACTGCTCTCTCCTGACAATTTGTGCACATTCATTGTTTCAGAATTTCATTGTGCGAAATATTTGCGTTTGATTGTTAGTATATATAAATTCACCATTACATATCACCAGTAGTTCATGTACTGTTAATTCCTAATCTACAATGTTTGTTACTTTGGTTACAGTCATTTATTTTAATACATTATTCTTTCTTTTGTCATTGTCGGAGTGGACACATTGTGTGCAGAGTGCACAGCCTGTTACACTTGGTTTATTTAATTCCATTTACGAGTTCTGTCAATTTAGTCATTGTCTTTTGTTTGGAGCGCTCCTGTCAATGTTGAGTAAGGACGCATGTGACCTTCTTGGTCCCGTCCCTCAAGTCCGTGAAACACAGGAAGGAGTAATGGATGGATAGTTATTTTTAAAGCTGCAATCATAGAACACACAGTATGGATGAATGATTAGTATTAGACGGGATATAACAGCACTCCCACAGCAATTCTCCATAAATCTGCTGTATAATATACTGACAAAATAACAATTTAAATGTCTTTCATAGTCATTGTAATCATATAGTGGATTTAACAATTTATAATAATTCCTAATTTACTATAATAAAAATATATATTGTTTCCATGTAATCTCATTCACAACAGAATAAACTATCATCCATTTTAGTATTCAAAAGATATCAAATTTAACTGAAAAATGACTCATGTCACACTCTTGTGGCGAAGAAATATAATACACCTAGAAAGTACCACATTTTCCTAAGCTAACAAAGCCAGGCTAATACACTGCTAGCTGGTGCTCATAAATTTATACATATACTTTACACATTTGTCAAAATACCTGCAATCATGGCCCACACACAGTATGGATGAGTGGTGAGTAGTAGACGGGATATAAACAGCACTCCTAAAGATGCATTCTCGAGTTAGCTACCAACTTCAGAGGGAACTTTAGCTAGCATAAAACCCACATGGCAAATAACATAGTGGCTTATTTGACGCTAAACCAACAACATTAGTTACTAATAACATAAATTGCTAATGTAGGATGTTAAATGTGGATTTTATGATGTAATGTCAACTTTATACATTTCTATCACGGGACCACTCAATTTTCAACTCAACCACAGCAATTGTCCATAAATCTGCAGTGGATTACCCAGAATTCCATACTTTTATCATTGAGTGATTAGACATGGTAAACACACGAATCCACCAGGAGGTGGCATAACACCCATTGTATGGTGTAACGGATGTGAAATGGCTAGCTAGTTAGCGGGTACGCGCTACTAGCATTTCAATCAGTTACGTCACTTGCTCTGAGACTTAAGTAGGGTTTCCCCTTGCTCTGCAAGGGCCGCGGTTTTTGTGGAGCGATGGGTAACGACGCTTCGTGGGTGTCAGTTGTTGATGTGTGCAGAGGGTCCCTGGTTCGCGCCCGGGTCGGGGCGAGGGGACGGTTTAAAGTTATACTGTTACACACGCATAGAAGTAGGCCTATAGGCTACTATAGTGCGCAAATGTAGGCATATAAATGTGCCCATTTGGGGATGATAGTATTTCTGATCGGTTTAACTCATCACCACTAATGCCCCGTGGAGCTTCTCAAAATAATGTTTTATTCACCTCAAACAGCAAGCAAACAAGGTCTGTTTTTACATCCATTGAAAATTCCAATAGTTCCTCAATGTATTTGAAAAATCTTTCCAGCTCTCTCCCTTTTGATAACCACTCAGCGTGAAAGGGAAAAATGCTCTGATACAGTGGATACGTCATAAAATAGGCTTCTTATCAGTGCCTGACTTGGACTGAAATAGGTTCCTGTACTCATTCTGGGAGCTCGTACTATTTATATTAGGTGCAGGAGCTCCACAATACTTTTAAGATAGTATTCTATAAGAGGAACAGGAGCTCAAGCAGTCGAAAATTTGAGGTGCCGGTACTCAGCTCCGGTGAGCTCCTGCCCAAGTCAAGCACTGCTTCTTATCCCTTATCCCCAGCCTACAGCTGTGTCTGTCCCAAGTTCACTGGAGCAGAATATTTTATACAATGTTGCAAGTTTGCTAGTGCAAGCTTCAGGCCGGTGTCAAGTTAATAGTTGATATAATATTTCAAGTTCGTTGCAGACAGGCCATGTGTAGCCAATATGATTTATAGGATTTTTATGTAGGCAATTTTTACATAAACTCAACAAAAAAAGACATCCCTTTTTCAGGACCCTGTCTTTCAAAGATAATTTGTAAAAATCCAAATAACTTCACAGATCTTCATTGTAAAGGGTTTTAACACTGTTTCCCATGCTTGTTCAATGAAACATAAATCATTTATGAACATGCACCTGTGGAACGGTCGTTAAGACACTAACAGCTTACAGACGGTAGGCAATTAAGGTCACAGTTCTGAAAATGTAGGACACTAAAGAGGCCTTTCTGATGACTGGAAAACAACAAAAGAAAGATGCCCAGGGTCCCTGCTCATCTGCATGAACGTGCCTTAGGCATGCCGCAAGGAGGCATGAGGACTGCAGATGTGGCCAGGGCAATAAATTGCAATGTCCGTACTGTGAGACGCCAAAGACAGCGCTACAGGGAGACGGGATGGACAGCTGATCGCCCTCGCAGTGGCAGACCACGTATAACAGGATCGGTACATCCGAAACATCACACCTGCGGGACAGGTACAGGATGGCAACAACAACTGCCTGAGTTACACCAGGAACGCACAATCCCTCCATCAGTGCTCAGACTGTCTACAATAGGCTGAGAGAGGCTGGACTGAGGGCTTGTAGGCTTGTTGTAAGGCAGGTCCTCACCAGACATCACCGGCAACAACGTTGTCTATGGGCACAAACCCACCATCGCTGGACCAGACAGGACTGGCAAAAAGTGCTCTTCACTTACGAGTCGCGGTTTTTGTCTCACCAGGGGTGATGGTCGGATTCGCGTTTAACACCGAAGCCTGTACTCTGGAGCGGGATCGATTTGGAGGTGGAGGGTCCGTCGTGGTCTGGGGCGGTGTGTCAGCGCATCATCGGACTGAGCTTGTTGTCATTGCAGGAAATCTCAACGCTGTACGTTACAGGGAAGACATCCTCCTCCCTCATGTGGTACCCTTCCTGCAGTCTCATTCTGACATGACCCTCCAGCATGACAATGCCACCAGCCATACTGCTCGTTCTGTGCGTGATTTTCTGCAAGACAGGAATGTCAGTGTTCTGCCATGGCCAGCGAAGAGCCCGGATCTCAATCCCATTGAGCACGTCTGGGACCTGTTGGATCGGAGGGTGAGGGCTAGGGCCATTCCCCCCAGAAATGTCCGGGAACTTGCAGGTGCTTTGGTGGAAGAGTGGGGTAACATTTCCCAGGAAGAACTGACAAATCTGGTGCAGTCCATGAGGAGATGCACTGCAGTACTTAATGCAGCTGGTGGCCACACCAGATAATGACTGTTACTTTTGATTTTGACCCCCCCTTTGTTTAGGGACACATTCTTCCATTTCTGTTAGTCACGTGTCTGTGGACCTTGTTTAGGTTGTCTCAGTTGTTGAATCTTATGTTCATACAAATATTTACACATGTTAAATTTACTGAAAATAAACGCAGTTGACAGTGAGAGGACGTTTCTTTTTTTGCTGAGTTTAGTTGGCAATAGAAGTGACATTTTTAGGTTTGTTTAATTCTCATTCAGATTTGGATAGAACATTGAGACATCAAGATGTTATTATAAATTAAATTAAACTTTCACGAAAATGTGCATATGAAAACCAAAACTGGCACAGAGATCGGTAGAAATGGTAAGATAAATTGGCATTCCACATGAGTCAGGTTGCCCACTCCATGGTAGCCTATTACGGGCAACTTCAGGAGAGTAATTGCAGAATCTGTGAAAGCCAGCAGGAGTGAGGACAATAGTTGGGTCAGGTAATTTGTTTATCTAGATCTGGCGCCCACTTGAGGCATCAAACCGTAAGCTTATAGCATCAGACAAGCTCAGTGCATATAGTTGACTTTATTAAAACACATATGGTGTTGTCTATATATGGAAAAATACACGTTTAAAAATGTCTAGCAATCGATTGGTCGAAAGAACATATGACTTTCGGTCAACCAAGATTTTTTGTTGTTGTCAGAGACAGCCCTAGTGGAAGGTGACTGGGAAAGGGTGAGGTCAAAAGAGGAAATGTCTGGAAAGAGGTGGAAATAAATTAATTGAAGTCAGGTGTCAGAAGGTTAAAGTCGCCCAGTACGATGAGTGGTGAGGAAATGAGCTCATCAAGGTGTCAAGCTCATTGAGGAACTCTCCAAGGGCACCCGGTGGGTGATAGATGACAACAATGTTAAGCTTGAGTGGACAAGTGACAGTGACTGCATGGTATTCAAATGAGGAGGTGAGAGAGGGGGAAAATATAAATGAGTAGCCCTGTGCCACCACCGCAACGTCCAGATACTCTCAGTCTATGAGAGAAAACATAGACAGATGAAGAGAGAGCAGCTGGAGTAGCATTGTTCTCTGGGGTAATCCATGTCTCGGTCAGGGCCAAAAAGTGTATACCCCCAAACCATAAGACTGCTGTACGGACTATTTGGATTGACCTCTTCGTTTCTTTTTTTTTGCACTGACTCTTGCATAGGTTCGATGTACACTCACTGGACTCTAACCACATACTACACTGACACACACACACTACTCTGTTTATTATCTATGCATAGTCACTTTACCCCCACCTACATACAGTACTACCTCGACTAACATACTGCACATACTGCTGTACCAGTGCCCCCTGTACTGTACACAGCCTCGTTATCTTATTGTGTTAATATTTTTTCCTTTAGTTTAGCAAACTTTTTAAAAACTCTGCATTGTTGATTTAGGGCTCGTAAGTAAGCATTTCACGGTAAGATTTGATTTGACTAAGGGGTGCTTATAGGCTGAGTTCATCTTATTGACTGCAGATCGGCAGGTCCGAACGCTGCCGGAGACTATGAATTCATCCTGGGTTGTGAGCACAGAATACACTAAATTATAAGGGTTGCAGCCACACTTTTTGTGTGATGGTGGGGTCACAAAAACGTTAATATTAAAATGGTGTCGCGGGCCAAAAAGGTTTGGGAACGCCTGACTTAGCTACTTGAATTGTTATCTAATCCAAATCCTTTTTTCATTATATTTTTTACAGAAGTTAAAACCACTGGACAGGACAGGGTTTATTTTTATGTAATTTGACATTTGGTTATCTCCTCCATTTAAGTTGACAATCATTCTCTCTAAATTAATAATTAATATTTTTCTGGGTGGCCGGTGTTTTCATTGATAAATTGCCGCAGATAACTGTCTATTGGGTTTCCGAATATCTAGACAGTACCCTCAGTCTCAACCATGTATCCAATCCACAATCTTGACTCCAGCCTGTACGAGGGCGCATCCCAGCTCGAACCAATTGGCTGAAAGTAGATCGGAAGTCGTCCACTGTAAGGAGTAATCTCCTTATGTTTTCAGTATAAGTCACCGTTCCACATTCGCTAGCATGACAGCAGATGACAGTAAAAGGGTTAATATTCCAGGGGGGAAAAATGTAATCTGTACATGAGGGAAGAAGAGAAAACGCTATGACAAAATGCATCTTTGCTGTCATGGGTGTCTGTTGCAGTAGAGGAATGTTGGTTGACGAATGTTAAAATACCCACATCGACTGACTGGCTTTTTGTGGTGTGGTACTTAAGTAGTGCGACAAAGCAAAAAAAAGAAAAAAGAAAGTGTACTATACTCCTACTCGATTTAGTCTTACTGTATGGATCAAATTATACTGTAGCTTGGATTAAAGGGCTAATTGGGTATGGGGAGCCTTGCATGACCTTTTACAAAACATTAGCGCGCCAATCATGAACAGTAGTGATGTGGGAAAAAATATGACGATATATTGCATAGTATCGTTTTGACAATATCACTTTATTATTTATGCGGTAGTTGGCTGTATCTGCACCAAAACTCCAGTATTTTTCTTTCATAGCCTGTTCTCCATCTTCTTTTTAAATAGGGAGCCAATTTGTATTCAGCACTTATTTCCATGACTGATCTAAACTAGTTTTCTCATGGCTTTCTTGTCCCTCTGCAGACCAACTATCCACAGACAGCGCTAACTCTGGCTCCTCTACCAACGATGAGTGGTTTTTGTACAACAGAGGGCGGGGACACCGGGGACAACGTCGAGGACAACTACCCCAGCACGTAAGAGGGTTCGACCCATACGTCGGGGGAAGGAGAAATCCACTACCACCCCGCGACACCTACCAATTGAGATCCAGGACGGGGCCCCCAGTCCAACAGGAGCTAAATGTGTTCAACTTATCAAGTAAGACCCTGACATCAGCTCAACTTAGTGTTCTCAATAAGGGCTTATCATTTGTACCCACTGAATACATTAATGACTTTGACATCCAGATATATCTATTCAAGTTTTTCCATAATCTGAGATTGCTTGAGTTCTTTGATAAGAGTGAAACATGACTCCACTTGAAGTGTCATCCTCAGTGAGATGTATACATAGGTCTACCAGGTTAATCAATAGACGTACCTGTCCTACCGTGAGTCAAGGAGGAGATGGAGCCATTAACCCAGCTGAGGTACAGAGAGAACCATATTTAGAGCAGGAAGTTCATTCATACCTCCCTCCAAATGCAATGCGTCCATAGAAACCTTCTGAAGGATTGTTGAAAATGATGGAGGTGACCTACTGAAAGACAAAAACACAAACCCTATGATAACCCGAGTAGAGACGAGAGGATGGCTCTTAAGGACTTACAGTCAGATCCTTCGATTATAATTACAAATAAAAGTGACAAAGGAGGAGGAATTTGCATACAAAACAAATGTGACTATGTGAATAAATGTCGCCAACAACTATGTAAATGTGACTTCTATCGCAAACTGAATTGTGACATCTTATCCACAGTGGAAAGCTGTTTGGAATCAGGACAAAATCACCAAAAAGAGAATGTGACATTTCTTAAGATACCAACTTTCTATACAGTCGCTAAATTACACAAACAAGTGTCTCCTCCTCCAGGTAGACCCATTGTAGCGGCAAGACTGACATCCAACATTTCTAAGTTTCTACAGTTAACTGGTTCAACACACTAGACTAAGATGAATACATTCTAATGTAAAAAAAAAAAAAAAAAACAAGACTCAAATTGTCCACGTTACAAAAACCTAAAGATCTTGGGGTCTAACTGCACCACATTTTAAACTTTACCATCTGGCAAACCAATTCCACTACATAGTAAAATAAATGTATCCCAATCAACAACAAACCCCTGGCTAGAAATAGAACAAAGAATGCAAATCACTCTATAAGTGACCTACCATTCCTCAACCAGACTATAAAGAACCCCAACAAATCACTCTAGAAGTGACCTACCTTTCCTCAACCAGACTATAAAGAACCCCAACTGCTTCAAAAACCAGGTTATCATATCGACAACTCTGAGAGCTTGGTGGAAAATCAATAAAATCACAAATTACACCCCAGCACTAAATTAATTCACCCCAATCTGGAACAACCCAGGGTTTCAAATCAACAAGAAACCGCTTATGTTCAACTCATGGAAACCGAGAAATCACCCATCTACAACACATATTTGGAAATGGCTCACTAATACCACTCCCCGAACTAATCTAGAAATATGACAACCGCTAGTGAAAGCTTCTACAATATCTCCAATTTAAAAAATCTCTGCAAACCAAAATCAATCTATTAAACACTTTCCTTCAAACACCACTACTAGAACAGCTGGCAGGCATAGCCAATTCAAAATAAACAATTCTCCATATTATACAGACTACTATAAAAAAACATTTGGCATTTTAATCATTTAGTAGATGCTCTTATCCAGAGCGACTTACAGCAGCAATTAGGGTCAAGTGCCGGGCATATCAACAGATTTTTCACCTAGTCGACTCAGATTTAAACCAGCAACTTCTCGGTTAGGCTTTTCGGTTAGGCTAGGCTACCTGCCACCAGATACCAATCTCTCTCTACCGGTCACAGAATGCAATCACTACCCAATATCAATTTCTGGAAACCAATCTGCAATAACATCTTCAGTTATGACTAACAACCCTAACACACAACTTATACAGTACAAGATCATGCACAGAGCACATAACCCTCACCACATAATTCACAGAGCACATAACTCGCAACAAAATTCACAGAGCACATAACTCGCAACACAAAATGCACAGAGCACATAACGCCCAACAAAATCCACAGAGCACATAACCCTGAACACAAAATTCACAGAGCACATAACGCCCAACAAAATGCACAGAGCACATAACCCTGAACACAAAATGCACACAAATGGATGTGTTCACACTAGTCACAACACTCCAGAGAACTACTTTCACACCACCTGGCTCTGTCCAACCACCCTTCAGTTCTGGAAAGAAATAACACCCTTTCGGGTCACAGCATTCCCCTCACCCCCATCCCTCTGCCTTCTTGGAGATGTCTCATCATCCGACCTACCTCCCAAACATCATCAGTCCATTTTAATCGCCTTAACAATCAGCTAAAAAAAACTCACTACACACACTATTACTCAACTGGAAAAACAGAAACCAATTTTCTGTTTTTCAATGGCCACGTCATAAAGGGAAAAATGACAGCATCCACCAAAGACAAAATGAAAATCATTCAACAAACTGCACCCCAGTACTCACCTCTCGATGAGCTGATCCCCACCGTAGTGTTTCCTCTAACGCCCAACTTGCTATTACTATTTATTTTTAGCTAATTATTATTATTATTATTATAAAACAATGGTATCGGTGTCTAATCAGGATGACATAGCCAATTAAGATTCACCCCATACAACAATATTTCCCTACAACATGGTTACTTCCCCCAAAGACAAATGTCAAATTTGTTATGAAATGTTATCTACATGTCCGGTCCTGTCCGCCTGTCCCCACCAGTACCTGTTGAATGTTTGTCTTGTGTCACGTTTGCTTGTTATTGTTGTTTTGCACTCACATCAGGTGAAGAGGTTAAGCAAGTGTGGTGGGTAGGCAGGTCTGTAGATGTGTTGGCAAGTGGGTGGGTATGTCAGAGGGACGGGGACGGTGCAGGGAACAAACAGAGGGTTGTTGTTTTTGGCTGGGGTATTCGGAGCGGCTTCATTTTATAAAAATGGATGCCCAAAAAGTCCAATTTAAAAAGAAAAATAACCCTTGAACTCACCTCAGGCTCTAAAGGAGATTCTTGAAAAGCATGTTTTATGCTACAGGCAAAAAGTTAACGCTGTTGATCTCTAATGACGAAAGCAATCCAATGTCAAGATTGGCAACATCTGGAGGTAATTCAGGAGGGTGCCACATGTTTACACATTTATCAAACAATGCAATCTCCATAGACAAACATTGGGAAGTAGAATGGCCTTACTGAAGAGCTCAGTGACTTTCAACGTGGCACTGTTATAGGATGCCACTTTTCCAATGAGTCAGTTCGTCAAATTTCGTCCCTGCTAGAGCTGCCCCGGTCAACTATAAGTGCTGTTATGGTGAAGTAGAAATGTCTAGGGGCAGTTTTTCATGATTCGGGTTAAGCCCCTTCGTTCCAGTGAAGGGAAATGTCAACACTACAGCATACAATGACATTCTAAATTATTCTGTGCTTCCAACTTTGTGGCAACAGTTTGGGAAAGGCCCTTTCCTGTTTCAGCATGACAATACCCCGTGCACAAAGCGAGGTCCATTCAGAAATGGTTTGTTGAGATCAGTGTGGAAGAACTTGACTAGCCTGCACAGAGCCCTGACCTCAACCCCATTGAACACCTTTGGGATGAAATGGAACGCCGACTGCGACTCAAGCCTAATCGCCCAACACCAGTGCCTGACCTCACTAATGCTCGTTGCTGAATGGAAGCAAGTCCCTGCAGCAATATTCCAACATCTAGTGGAATGCCTTCCTAGAAGAGTGGAGGCTGTTATAGCAGCTAAGGGGGGGACCAACTCCATATTAATGTCCATGATTTTGGAATGAGATGTTCGACGAGGAGATGTCCACATACTTTGTCATGTAGTGTATTAAAAAATGTCAAAAGTGTGATGAGATATATATATATATATATATATATACATACAACTGTACCCTATGTATTATCAACAATCTAAAGGATTATAATTTAGTAACCAATTTATTTGCTAATGTGAATATATGAACATGTGAAAGTGTAGATGCAAAACAATACAGTAACAAAATCATAATTCATTTCCATTGAATACAAACCCCGCTATCATTATTCGACAAGCTCCTAATCTGTTCTGAAAGGTGTGCATTGTTTACATCCTGATAAGGCCACAGGCTGGGTAAAAATGATAGCATGTAAGCCATTGCGTAACCCTAAACACTTGAAAGGAACACTGGAGACCTACTTTCCTCCTCTTAGAGCTCATGCAACAACCAGCACCATGTGAGACTGAGGACGAGGAATATATGGCTCTGTTCTGGTTAACATTTTGTAGACGGCAAAGTGATCATCATTCTTGATAATAAAGCCATCTTCATAGTCAGGAATTGTATATGTAAGGAGTAATTGGTTTGATAGTCCATTGTGAGTATCGGGGGAATATTTGTCAAACCTATATGATGACGTCAAGTACTGTATGTATCTCTGACTAATGACAGCACAGTGCATCTCATGTAGAAGTATCTCTGACTAATGACAGCACAGTGCATCTCATGTAGAAGTATCTCTGACTAATGACAGCACAGTGCATCTCATGTAGAAGTATCTCTGACTAATGACAGCACAGTGCATCTCATGTAGAAGTTTAACTCGTACGAAGCGGAAACAGCACACACCCTAAAAATACACGAGTATAAATGTCATTAGAATGTTACTCCAGCATGCCAAGGGTGCAGTTTCTTGGGGGGGGGGGGGTCAGGCGTAGGGCCAGGATGATATCAGTATTGCGATACTCGTTGGTATCGTTGCAAGGAAACAAAACACAAAGCAGATTTTAACTTTAGGAAAACAGCCCTAATGTTGGATACAAACATACTTGTGTTGTCATCCAGAGTTACATTGGTTTCTTTTCCAAGCTGTATCACACAATATAGAGCAGGTTTTTAAAGGACCGAAGACTTGGTCTGCTTAACTTTTTCATTTTTGCCATGGAAAAAATATTGCGATGCTGGTATGTTCCCAGCCCAAGTCAGCGCCCAACTGTTCTCTACAGTATTTGACATTTTCAAAGTTTAAACATTTTCAGCAATACTCCGGTTTGATCAAATTATGTTACATAGCTTGCATTGCCTAAGTACAATATGTTATATCATTTTTTTGATGACAAACCTCCTACACTACATTCTCCAACATCAGGGTCGGTCTTTTGGATTTCAAAGACCTACTTTATCAAACCAATAACACATAAGAAACTTAAAGCGGTCAACCTGCCACTTGCTTTGGTGAACAGCTGAGGGATGGAGAAATATCACCACTCAAATTCATAGACAAAGCTATGGATGCAAGGACTGACCATGGTTTTTAAGCCACAGTATAGTGTTTGTTTGAATTGACTTTGTTCACAAACATTGGAGTAAAAACAAGCTGAAATGTTGGGTTCTGATGGGGTACGACCGTTGGGGTACGACCGTTTAAGCTAAAATGTATAAGCTATATTCTTCAAGAATCAACGGCAATAACATTTATTTAACAGCCCAACAATTGATGTAGCAACTGCAGAAACATATGTTTTTCTTCAGAATTCAGGGAATCATTGCTGGAAGCACATTTAGATCATTCCCTCTTCTATCATTACACCAGATTGTCTTGACCACTGATATGCAAATCAAAAAAGTGCATTGACATCCGCACATCCAATCACACGCTGGATGCTCCTTTCCTTCCTAAAACCTCGTGTTACCTGAGACCTCAAAGCTTACAACCCAGATTAGCTTTCTCTCCACTAGCATTCATTCGGTTCAGGACTGTATTTTGCTGGTCGGAACAAAAAATAAACAATGGTTCTGTTATAGAACTAAACGATTTGGACAATTATTTTGGTTCCAACACCTGGTTGTGACTCATGAACTCAATATATCAAAACAGGAAATATCTGTATGGCCTGATGGAAAGGCTACAATCAGATTCGGCATCATTCAGAACAGTGTTTCCCAACAAGTCCTCGATTATCCCCAACAGCACACATTGTTGCTGTAGCCCGGGACAAGCATGGACAAGCAAATCTGATTGTCTGGGGCTAGAACAACAATGTGTGCTGTTGGGGATAATCGAGGACTTGAGTTGGGAAACACTTTTAGAATGTACCCATTGATAAATTTGGAAATTGTTACATCCACATACCATGTATGGGTCCTTCATGGACTTGAAAAGCAATTAAGGCATCTGTCACTGTATTAGTACAGTAGCCAATGTCTACCATCTTGGATGGAACAAGTACTGACCGTTAAGTGTCTGAAATCCTATTTAACATTCCAGTCAGAACAAGGCAATCTGACACTGATACGTTTACATAAAATATAGATTATATAAATAAACAAACACATTGCACATGTCTGATAGGACTACCTTAATAATAGCACTTAAAGGGCAATAGCAAAGAAGCTCTCAAACTGCTTAAGGGGCATTCTCCCTGGGGAATACATAGGCTACAGGGTTCTAGCCTGTCAATCATGTTTATTGTTCAAGACGCACGTGTGTTACTTGTATTATGACAGAACTGCTGCCAATGTACAGAATCCTTTATGTTCAAGCTCCTACAGGTAATAGTATCAGATAATAAGGGCACAGATACTAGTAGCTAGCAGCCAGGCAGATCAGAGAGTTCAACTTTACATACCAACCTAATGATCATTAAAAAAATACATCATTAATTCTAAATCACAAAACATGGATATAAAAGCTTGAAAGTGAAAAGTGAAAGACTGCTCGCGTAAAAGTCCTCACAACCAACAAATCAATCATCTGACTCCAACCTGTAGGCCGACTTCTTATGAGAGCCAGAAACAGATCAAATCAACAGTCAGATATTACAACACCAATAAAACATGACAAGCACTACAACTACAATGTTCTTACTCGAACCCAGGCATTTACAATCCTTAAGAGTCAATCTAAAGTAACATGATAAAAAAATCCATCAGGAATCAGGTTGCGTTTCAATCCACTGCATCTGCCTATGTCGGCCTTTCATCATCTGCGGTGGAAGGTGGCCAAGCTACAGCGGTGTTTGCCCGACCATGAGACATCCCAAAATTCGGTCCTCTCACAAAAACATCTAACTTCCGAATAGTTTACATACTATTATGACCACTCAATGGAAAGGGGAAACTTTCTTTTGTTTTGCTCTGCGACCCCCATAAGTGTCACGGGACTCGTCTGAAGTTAACCCATACAAACGAATGGAAGTATCGAGGTAGTTTTGTGCCAACAAAAATAAGAGGTTAATAATGTGTCCCAAAAAACTAAAATATTCCCTGAGCTTTCTTATTTTTCCTAGATACAGGACAGAAACTTCAAAACCGTATTCCTTGTGATACATTTTTTGACTGTCTTTTTTTTGCCAATTTTGAATGTGTTATTCAATTTTTATCAAATAATATTTCAATATTTTTTGGAGGGGATCCCTTTTAGGGTACTTAAATTCAAAATCAAATAGCTAAATGAAAAAAAAGGTATGTCCATCTTAAAACAATTCCATATGTTAGCTTAGTAAACCCGTCTAAACAAACCCACCAAAACCACACACCAACCCACATTTCAGCCCAACCCTTTTAACCACTCCGACCTTGTTTTCCCCTCAGTGCCCGTTCTGTGACAGCAGCACAAAAAAAAGAGCTGAAATTGTAAATGTTTATCATCACACTCCTTTCTCTCACACCTCCTCCATTCACGCCTACCTTGCGCTTGTGTTCATCCTCCTCCTGCGTCTTCACCTGGAGCTTGCGCACCATCACCTGCCTTTTCCATTCAGGGATGGCTCGGCCCTGCTCGTCGTGTGTGGGCACTAGGGCCTCCACATCCGCCAGGCTACCCTTCCGTGTCTGTCCCATCAGGCTTGCTGCCCCGCTGCCGTTCCCATTGAGGTGCTGCTCGCTGCTCTTGGAGGTGGAGAGGGTCCGGGGCGTGCTGGTGCCCACAGGGCTGGGGGCGGTGGGTGGGGAGGTGGTGCTGGCGGCGGAGGGCGGAGACGTGGGCTTGGCTGAGGACGGGCTGACCGTGTGGGTCTGGGGCGGTGACATGGGGCTCTCTCCCTGGGGGTGGCAGAAAGAGGGGAATAAAGTTCAAAGTTCAAAAGCTTCATTGTTCATTAAGGTCAAACAGGAATGTCTCTGGCTTTAACTAAATAGGCTCAGTTGCGATATACATGAACTACATAGGATGTGCAACATTGATGAATGACAGAAACCAAGACACACTATATATACAAAAGTATGTGGATTCAGCTATTTCAGTCACACCCGTTGCTGACAGATGTATAAAATCGAGCACACAGCCATACAATCGCCATAGAGAAACATTGGCAGTAGAATGGCCTTACTGAAGAGCTCAGTGGCTTTCAACATGGCACTGTCATAGGAGGCCATCCAACAAGTCAGTTTGTCAAATCAACGGTAAGTGCTGTAATTATGAAGTGGCTCAGCTGTAAAGTGGTAGGCCACACAATCTCACAGAACGGGACCGGCGAGTGCTGAAGCACGTAGCGCGTAAAACTCGCATTTCCTCGGTTGCAATACTCACTACCGAGTTCCAAACTGCCTGTGGAAGCAACTTCAGCACAATAACTGTTCGTCGCAAGCTTTATGAAATGGGTTTCCAAGGCCGAGCACAAACCTAAGATCACCATGCGCAATGCCAAGTGTCGGCTGGAGTGGTGTAAAGCTCGCCGCCATTGGACTGTGGAGCAGTGGAAACGCCTGAATCAAGCTTCACTATCTGGCTGTCAGGAGAACGCTACCTGTCCCAAATGTAAAGTGTCAACTGTAAAGTTTGGTGGAGGAGGATTAATGATCTGGGGCTGTTTTTCATGGTTCGAGTGCGAGCCAGGTCTAATTGTCCAACATCAGTGCCCGACCTCACTAATGCTCGTGGCTGAATGGAAGCAAGTCCCTGCAGCAATTTTAAACTGGTGGAAAGCCTTCCCAGAGTGGAGGCTGTTATAGCAGCAAAGGATGGACCAACTCCTTATTAATGCCCATGATTGTCGAATGAGATGTTTTACGAGCAGGTGTCCATATACTTTTGGTTATGTACGTATGCATTTGAAACAAGACTGACTGCCTATAGAATAAAAGGAGAACCTAACGAGTTGCTTCGGGGTGTCACACGGCAGATAACACCCACACAGAGCACCACTCATATCGAATTCCTTACTCATTGCGTTCACTGAGTGGACGCTTTGGCCTAATTCAGTGTAATGCAACCAAGCGTGGCAGTGAAGGCCATGCCAGCTCTGAGGTGGAGAACAATGGGTTGAGTCACCAAGTTAGCACACCCCACTTCTTCTCCACGGTGAAAGAGTAAACAGTCAAAAGCATTAAAAACCACCATTGAGTGACATGTTTGTTCAGCCATCAGTGAGTCACCATTTGACCAACTGTTAAATGGTCATATTGTGATAAGTGCAAACGGCTGTGCAAAACTTTTGTACTTTTAAAATGTTTTTCTTTGTTGGGCATAAAATACTGTAAAAACACCAGGAAATCAGCTCCAAGTGATTTTTATTTAAGAAAATCTGTTGCCAAGTATTCTTCCACATAATAAAGAGTCACGTGATCATATACAAAATCTATATTTTTTATATTCCAACATTATATCTGTTTGGGTTTCTTGTGGTGAATTTGCAATCTACAAATTATTTGTAAATGTGTTCCCAGATAGAGAACATAATTACATAGTTATCCGCTCAAGAAGAAAAATCAGCCCGCGGCTCAATCTAGTTGATGATCCCTGACATACAGTGTATGTTGATCATGTGGGATGAAAGCTGGTCTCATGTTGCAGAGTGTGTCTAGTCACTTCAATGAGGTTTTACAGGGAAGTTCACTGTTAGCACTCAATCTGGGATCCTTCTGATGCCTGAAAAACCCTTTGTTCCAGAATATGAGCTGCTTATCAGAGACTGACACAGAAACTCATCGCCACAGAAGCAGCAATGAACGATATCATAGGCGTATTTGTTTCTCATTGAAACCCAGAAGGGGATACAAATATTTGCCAACACAGCAGCCTTTACAATTGGACAGTTTCAGATGAGGCACCTTTGTGGTCATTGACTACCACTAACCTCTAGTCTTAGTTGTACAGTGGCTTGCAAAAGTATTCACCACCTTGGCATTTTTCCTATTTTGTTGCCTTACAACCTGTTTGGAGAGCTCCTTGGTCTTCATGGTGCCACTTGCTTGGTGGTGCCCCTTGCTTGGTGGTGCCCCTTGCTTAATGGTGTTGCAAACTCTGGGACCTTTCAGAACAGGTGTATATATACTGAGATCATGTGACAGATCATGTGACACTTAAATAAAGTCCACCTGTGTGCAATCTAACTAATTATGTGACTTCTGAAGGTAATTGGTTGCACCAGATCATATTTAGGGGCTTCATAGCAAAGGGGGTGAATATATGCACGCACCACTTCTCCGTTATATATTTTTTGGAATTGATTGAAATAAGTAATTTTTTTCATTTCACTTCACCAATTTGGACTATTTTGGGTATGTCCATTACATGAAATCCAAATAAAAATCCATTCAAATGACAGGTTGTAATGCAACAAAATAGTAAAAACGCCAAGGGGGATGAATACTTTTGCAAGGCACTGTACATCCTGGTTATAATGACAACCCTTTCCCTCAGCTACCTGCAAACAATGACTATTTGTTGGTAGTCTACAAATGCATACAAAGCTAGTCTCTCCTCATACTCAGGTCTGACTACTTCGACTACTGTCTAGGAGGTGAAATGTCACTGATATTAATATTTCTGTGGTTTGGTTCTTGCCATCTGTCCTCTGCCATGGATTCCCACAGTCAGTAGTATTGGGTAACGTCAAAGGGGGTGTGTACCATTGTTCTACATCTGCTAACTCCTGCTTTGGCAAGTAGACACAGTAGGATGGCACAGTTTGTTTGAAAATGTCTTATGGTCAACAGACCAAATGATAGAATGTTGTTGTCATGTCTCTTTAAGAAGGACCAGTGATCCCATATTACCTCCAACACATATTACTGAATGAGTCAAACTGCTTTGCTATGACTACAGTATCCTCAGCAACATATTATATTAAAAAACTTCTCTATATCACCAACCAAAACAGGACTTTGCATCTACACTCTTAGAAAAAAAAGGGTAGTATCTACAACCTAAAAGGGATCTTCGGATGTCCCCATAGGCAGACCCTTTTTGGTTCCAGGTAGAATCCTTTTTTACATGGAACCAGGGTCCTACCTGGAACCAAAAAGGGTTCTACTATGGTGACAGCAGAAGAACCCTTTTTTCAAAGTGTGTATGGCTCTGATGGCTGGAGCTGTTGGTTGGAGCCTGCTGGAGCTTATAACAGCACCGGTTTTCCTTGAATATGTACTTCAGTGGAAGTTATGATTCGCCCCTAAGTCAAATTTTCACTTTGTCTCCTATTGACACTAAAGCGTGACTAAGTGAAAATGTTACTTAAATTGAAGTTAGGATTTGACCCATACAATATGATTTGCATATTCTGTAAGTCGCTGTGGTGTGTGGATAAAAGTGTCTGCTACATTGACCATATCTATTTATCTATCTAGTGTTGGTGTTGTCATGACTGCCCTTGGGGCAGGATCATAGGTGCCCCCCTCCCTCTCTCTCTCCACAGTTTTATGACTTAACGACAGGTCTTAAATTCCTTGAAGAGACCCTCTCCCCCTTTGGACATGCAGTATGGGGAGAGAGGATTTCACAGTGGAACAGAGAAGCTGTTCCCATCAAAACTTATATTTTTGAGAATGTGGAACCGGTCAGTGGGGAAGCAAAGAATGACCATGTTGAACTTGTTTCATTTGGTGACCTCATGAAAGACAGGAGACACACATTACTGTATCTTTGTTTGTATATGGAGTTTGTATCAATGTTGTATGAAATACATGATTAAGTATAAGAATACTTTTGGAAAGATAATGTGATCTTAGTCTTCTAAATGAGAATAGTTTTTCATAGTAACGTATGATCAGTCAGTGGCCACGCCCCTGTGAGCACAGACATTACACCCAAACGTCATGGAACGCCCCTTTCCACAGAGTTAATAAAAGGACTTGTGACAAAAATTTACATTTAGTCAAGAGAACGCAGGGACGGGGTCCCCACGTTGAAATGGCTACCACTCTATTGACCAAGCAGACTAAGGCATGAGCTGGATGTTGCAAAATGGTTTACACTACAACTCTACCTAAGGACAAGATGAGAGAACGTGGGGATCATCCACATGCTGAAATCTACAAACTAAAAATAATTATTCAGTCTGCAGCTGTTTAAGTACATTAGTCTGGTAAACGCAACCGATCGAACGACCGAATGGTACAAGCTACAACTACGAAAGACTGATCTCTGATAGAAAGTCTCTGGTTTGTCCATCTACTGACTATCCAGCAGACGGACCGGCGATTAAAGAGAGGGACAACAAAGGCATACACTCGTAAATATGTAAATTGAAATGAGTGGCTGTGCATGTTCAAAGTATTAGCATTTCCATGAGTGTCGTTATCAACTGTATGTACGTGGGTCCACTGAGTTTCCCGCTCTTGAGCTGTCCCCACCCCTTTCCTTTGTCTACCAAGCTGTCATATCGGTTTCGTCTACTAGGGACTTTTCTTTGTATCATGACAGTAAACAACGTATGACCTATTGTGTGTGTGTTTATTTAGTTGGTAAATAAATAATTAAGCCAATTTGTATATCGCTGATTCATGATTTATGCTAGGGTTCGTGCAGATACCCAAGGGTTTGCGACATTCAGAATATGACTGGTGAGGTAATAATACATTAATAAGTGACTAATCAATAAAGATATGAAAATATCTGAAGAGTTACATTTTTGAAATAGAGGCTCTTTAAACATTTTCCCTTGGTGCCCCGACTTCCTAGTTAATTACTATGCCGTGATTAAACAAATCACGGAATAATTACACAGAGAATTGATAATATAACATTCTTTACATTTAATAATAGTCACGTTATGACAGTGTAGAAGCCACATACATTATTGCCCGGCAGGCCGCTGTTGGAGAAGACTGTTGTGTAGCCTTTACTGTGTAGGGTGGGCTTCAGGTTCTTCCCCGCTTTTATTTCAGCCAGCAACTCCGTGTTGTCTCCAGTGTGGGACATCATGTTGAAGGATTTGTTGCCTGGGGAGGACAAAAGAACGGAGGGAAAAGTGAGAGAGAGAGAGAGCGAGCGAGCGAGAAATTCATTCATTAGATTTATCATAAAGCAGCCACAAAAGCACATTTATGCAATAGACAAAAAAATCTAATATTCTAATTGGAAACCTCAAAAAGAGAAATGGTTGGATGGTAATTGTAAGCTCAAGGATTTTTTTTGTGATATTTATCCAAGACAAAACATTACCAACCACAAGATACAGACGTTCGGCAAGAATAATTGTGATACATTGAAAGAATACAAACATAACCTAAGATGGAAGTAATTCAAACTATACAGGAGCTTCTCATTGAAACCATATTGTACATAGCGTTACACACTTGATTAATGTAATGATTCACAAATATGTGGATTTTTTTTTATTTTTAAAGCCTTTCATTTTTAATCTGGCTAACAGAGTGGTACTGGTATATTAAGGTAATTAAGGTTGTTCTTGCAGGGACATGTGGTGTGGGAGAGCCTTTCTTTTTACACTAACACTCAGAGGGGGTAGTGTGGGAGACGTCTCTTAGAGAGTTAAGGTCGGTGCTGCAGTGGATAGCGGTAGTTTTATGGGCTCCTGACCAATCCTGCTATTGTGTGATTTTTTAAATCCTGATCTTAACTATTTTTGTATATAATGTCTCTGCCATCATTTCCTATGACGGAAAACAGCTTCTCGACATCAGAACAGCAATCACTAACCTCGGTTTGAGCACTGGCTTCATTAATAAGTGCATCAACGAAGTCATCCCCACAGTGATAGTACGTACATATCCCAACCAGAAGCTGTGGATTACAGGCAGCATCTGCACTGATCTAAAGGCTAAGGCAGCATCTTTCAAGGAGCAGAACACCAATTGGGACTCTTATAAAGGAAACAACCTACGACAAGTCATCAAACATCTAAGATCAACTCCTACTACGCAGGCTCTGACGCTCGTAGGATGTGGCAGGGCTTGCAAACTATCACAGGTTACAAAGGCAAACCCAAAAGCCTACATGCCTTCTATGCCTCCTTCAAGACAAGCAACACTGAACCATGCATGAGAGCACCAGCTGTTCTGGACATCTGTAATCTCGCTCTTAAATGGCTGATTTGAGTAAAACCTTTAAATCAGGTTAACATTCACAAGGCGGGGCCAGATGGATTACATGGCTCACAACACCATCATCCCAGACACCCTGGAACACTAACAGTGCCTTCAGAAAGTATTCACACCCCTTGACTTTTTCCACATGTGACCCGATTCAGGAGGCATATGTCGCAAGTCACGACTTCACAAAAGAGACGTTTGAACGTAATTTTGGTTTTTACAAAATGCGTTTTTTGGCAGAAATGCCTTCTCGAACATGTGAACTTTCATGTGCCTTAATAACAAACGTGTATGCCATCTGTAAATACGAATACAATTGTTACATTACGATCCTTGTTGGTTAAGCCACAGAAAAAGGGGCGAATCTTCCTACTAGCCATGATTGGCTGAGATAATGAGTGGGCTGGACATGCCAAGAGAGAAGTTCGGATTGGTCTGCCATATTGAAGGCGTCTGCCTATTTCGGCTCGTCGGTCTGTTGGTAATCCTGTTAAATGTGGCTTTAAAAAAATATGTATTGTGTAGTGGAGCTGCATAAGTGTTGCGCTCCACTTTCTGGAGGATCACGTTTTTTGAAATCAGAAGAGATGGAGAAAACACCTGTCTCCGGATTACATCTTCAAAAACTAAGGGCAACTGTGGATTGGGATTCCTGACAGGGTGACGCGTCCATGATGCATGTTGATGTAAACAGGTAAGATAGTCTAGCTACATTCAGATATTACACGTTTCTAAATTTGACAAAATGGTTTCATTTCAAGCTAGTGTACTGTTAGCTAACATTAGCTGTCTGGCTCCCTAGCTGACGTTATTATTGGTTTCCCAGAGCCATTTGTTTTTCTAGTTAGAGCCTAATGTTAGCTAGCTAACATTGGACCTGGTTGGTTAGCTCCCAGCACTGTGGCATTGTTGCCACTTTGTTAATTGTTGTTTAACTAGCTGACGTTATCTGGATGGCTCGCTAGCTAACGTTACATGACGTGTGTGATCTTAAGCTGTGTTTACCTAGCTAGGTTCATTGTTTACCTAGCTAGCTAGTTATGTCTTAAGCTAAAGTGTACTGTTAACTAGCTATGTCTTAAGCTAAAGTGTATTGTTAGCTAGCTCCCTAGCGGACGCTATTATTAATTTCCCAGAGCTGTTTGCTTTTCTAGTTAGAGCCTAATGTTAGGCATTGTTGCCACTTTCTTTATTGTTGTTTAACTAGCTAATGTTAGCTGGCTGGCTTGTTAGCTAACTTTACGTGTGTGGTCTTAAACGTTGTTTACCTAGCTAGGTTCATTGTTTATCTAAAGCTAAAGTACACTTAAGCTCTTGTCTTAAGCTAAAGTGTACTGTTAGCTAGCTAGTTAACGTTAGCTGGCTGGCTCCCTAGCGGACGTTATTATTAGTTTCCCAGAGCTGTTTGCTTTTGTAGCAAGAGAGTCTAATGTTAGGCAGTGTAGGCACTTTGTTCATTGTTGTTTAACTAGCTAACGTTAGCTGGCTGGCTCGTTAGCTAACGTTACGTGATATGTGTACAACACCCGTTGAATATGGCCGGTGCAAAAAAGCATAATGAAATTGTTGCCAGCAGTGCTGGTTAGGCTGTTTTCATGTTATCCAGAGGTAAACAAAATCGGCCAGTGTCAAGTGTGTGCTCTGAGCGCTCTGAGAGTGAAACGAGATGGGTGGGGCTAAAGCTTAAGAGGGTGTGAATGATGCTGAATAGACAAAGAAGAGCTCTTCACTAGATACCCAAACATTCAAAGGCGGTTTTCTCAAAAGTGAGTTTACAAGTTGATCACCTTTCAATGCAGAATTACTTTCCCATTGTTCCTCAACTGCAGTGTATGATATAACATTTTGTAGCTATGAGTCTCTACTTTTATCCAATGTAAAAAACACAATTTCACATTTTGCTACATAAGACCGAATCCAGGTCGTGAGTCACATTTAATTGTGTTACAAAGGGGGATTCATCATATTTTGTCAACAACCTACTCAAAATACTAATATTTTCCAAATGTAAGAATTAACATAATGACAAATAAAACCCTAATACATCTTGATTAGATAAGTATTCAACCCCCTGAGTCAATACATGTTAGAAAACCCTTTGGCAACCATTACAGCTGAGTCTTTCTGAGTAAGGCTAAGAGTTTTCCACACCAGGATGGGGCAACATTTTCTCATTTATTATTTTCAAAATGTTTCAAACTTTGTCAAATTGGTTGTAGATCATTTCTAGACAGCCATTTTTAGGTCTTGCCATAGATTTCCAAGCAGATTAAAGTCAAAGGTGTAACTCGGCCACTCAGGATTATTAACTCTCTTCTTGGTAAGCAACTCGAGTGTAGATTTGGCTTTGTGTTTTACGTTATTGCCCTGCTGTAATGTGAAGTCATCTCCCAGTGTCTGGTGGAAAGTAGATTGAACCAGGTTTTCCTCTATGTGTGCTCCTGTGCTTCGCTCCATGCCGTTTCTTAACGATACAATCATACCAACAACATGATGCAGCCACCACTATGCTTGAAAATATAGAGAGTGGTACTCAGTAATGTGTTGTATTTGCCCCAAACATAACACTTTCTATTCAGGACAAAAAGTGAATTGCTTTGCCAAGTCTTTTGTAGTATTACTTTAGTGCCATAACAAAGCGGTTGAATACTTATTGACTCAAGACATTTCAGCTTTTCATTTTATACTAATTTGTAAAAATTACACTGACATTGTGGTATTGTGTGTAGACCAGTGACAACATTTTTTATTAATTTTTTATTTAAACTTTATTTTTCTAGGCAAGTCAGTTAAGAACAAATTCTTATTTACAATGACGGCCTAGGAACAGTGGGTTAACCTTCTTGTTCAGTGGCAGAACGATAGGGGCAGATTTTTACCTTGTCAGCTCGGGGATTCGATCTAGCAACCTTTCGGTTACTGGCCCAATGGTCTAACCACTAGGCTACCTACCGCCCCAATTCAGGCTGTAACAACAAAAGGTGAAAGAGTCAAGGGGTGTGAATAATTTCTGAAGGCACTGTATGTGAGAATGTTGTTCATTTACTACAGCTCAGTACTCAACACCATAGTGCCCTCCAAGCTCAGGACCCTGGGACTTGAACACATGCCTCTGCAACTGGATCCTGGACTTCCTGACGGCCTCCCCCAGGTGGCCACACTGATCCTCAACACGGGAGACCCTCGGGTGCGTGCTTAGTCCCCTCCTGTACTCCCTGTTCACCCATGACTGCGTGGGCTCATATGACTCCAACATCATCATTAAGTTTGCTTCCACGATGGTGGAAGGCCTGATCACTGATGATGAGAGAGCCTATAGAGAGGAGGTCAGTGACCTGGCAGTGTGGTGCCAGGACAACAATCTTTCCCTCAATGTCAGCAAGACAAAGGAGTTGATCATGGACTGCAGGATATGGAAGGCCGAGCACACCCCCATCCACATCGACAGGGCTGTAGTGGAACGAGTCGGGAGCATCAAGTTTCTCTGTGTCCACATCACTAAGGAATTAACATGGTCCACACACACCAACACACTCGTGAAGAAGGCAAGACAATGCCTCTTCCCCCTCAGGAGGCTGAAAATATTTAGTATGGGCCCTCAGACCCTCAAAATTGTCTTCAGCTGCACCATTGGTAGCAGGCTGCGTCACCGCTTGGTATGGCAACTGCTTGGCATCCAATCGCAAGGTCCTTCAGAGGGTACTGCGTATGGCCCAGTACATCACTGGGGCCAAGCTTCCTGCTATCCAGGACCTCTATACCAGGCGGTGTCAGAAGAAGGCTCTAAAAATGGTCAAAGGCGCCAGCCACCCAGATCATGAACTGCTCTCTCTGCTACCGCACGGCAAGTGGTACCTACGCACCAAGTCTGGTACCAACAGGACGCTGAACAGCTTCTACCACCAAGCCACAAGACTGCTAAATAGTTAACCAAATAGCTACCTGGACTATCTGCACTAACCCTTCTGACTCGTCACATACGCTGCTGCTTTTTCTCATCATCACCTTACCCCTACCTATCTGTACATATCTCAATTACCTCATACCCCTGCACATCGACTCGGTACTGGTTCCCCGGTGTATATAGCCACATTATCATTGTGTATTTATTCCTTGTGTTATCTATTATTTTATTTTTATTCTCTCTGCATTGTTGGGAATGGGCCCGTAAGTAAGCATTTCACTGTTAGTCTGCACCTGTTGTTTTCGAAGCATCTCTTTACACTACATAAGTATCTCTCCTGGACCTAGTTTGTGTCGCCAAAGTAGGTTAGTGTGAAAAGGCCCTTGAAGCTGCAAAGGCATGTGGCCCTGATAGCATCAGGAATGAAATGCTTAAACACAGTACTTCTGAGCTGCAGGATGTCTTAGGCCCTATTCCCACTACGAGAGATGAAGGAGAGTCTGAGGAGCGGAGTGACTAAACAGATTTCTACTTTTCAATTCATATGACATCCTCTCCTTACCTTTCATGGCAACGCGACATTCTTGGTCCGCAGCTCAAGTTGACCGTAAATATCACAGTAGCCACAAGCCAGTAAGTACAAACTATTTAACAACCCAAGCAGCTTTTATTCTAAAACACATTACAAAATGCAATAATGCAACCAAACCATATTACACTCGAGATTACACTCATCTCCGGCGCGGCCCACGCTTGGATTGCGTCCTACCTGACAGGTCGCTCCTACCAGGTGGCGTGGCGAGAATCTGTCTCCGCACCACGTGCTCTCACCACTGGTGTCCCCCAGGGCTCTGTTCTAGGCCCTCTCCTATTCTCGCTATACACCAAGTCACTTGGCTCTGTCATATCCTCACATGGTCTCTCCTATCATTGCTATGCAGACGACACACAATTAATCTTCTCCTTTCCCCCTTCTGATAACCAGGTGGCGAATCGCATCTCTGCATGTCTGGCAGACATATCAGTGTGGATGACGGATCACCACCTCAAGCTGAACCTCGGCAAGACGGAGCTGCTCTTCCTCCCGGGGAAGGACTGCCCGTTCCATGATCTCGCCATCACGGTTGACAACTCCATTGTGTCCTCCTCCCAGAGTGCTAAGAACCTTGGCGTGATCCTGGACAACACCCTGTCGTTCTCAACTAACATCAAGGCGGTGACCCGTTCCTGTAGGTTCATGCTCTACAACATTCGCAGAGTACGACCCTGCCTCACACAGGAAGCGGCGCAGGTCCTAATCCAGGCACTTGTCATCTCCCGTCTGGATTACTGCAACTCGCTGTTGGCTGGGCTCCCTGCCTGTGCCATTAAACCCCTACAACTCATCCAGAACGCCGCAGCCCGTCTGGTGTTCAACCTTCCCAAGTTCTCTCACGTCACCCCGCTCCTCCGCTCTCTCCACTGGCTTCCAGTTGAAGCTCGCATCCGCTACAAGACCATGGTGCTTGCCTACGGAGCTGTGAGGGGAACGGCACCTCCGTACCTTCAGGCTCTGATCAGGCCCTACACCCAAACAAGGGCACTGCGTTCATCCACCTCTGGCCTGCTCGCCTCCCTACCTCTGAGGAAGTACAGTTCCCGCTCAGCCCAGTCAAAACTGTTCGCTGCTCTGGCACCCCAATGGTGGAACAAACTCCCTCACGACGCCAGGTCAGCGGAGTCAATCACCACCTTCCGGAGACACCTGAAACCCCACCTCTTTAAGGAATACCTAGGATAGGATAAAGTAATCCTTCTAACCCCCCCCCTCCCCCTTAAAAGAGTTAGATGCACTATTGTAAAGTGGTTGTTCCACTGGATATCATATCGCTCTGGATAAGAGCGTCTGCTAAATGACTTAAATGTAAATGTAAATGTCTTGAATAATGCAACAATCCACAAGCATGTGCAGACAGAGGGTTTATTTTGCGGGCCATACACATTAAATTAGCTGACAATCCACAGCTAACTCCTGCTAGCTAACTAAGAAAGCTAAATAACAAACATGCTTCATGATCAAGTAACGTTAGCAAATCGATAATGAAATCGTGCTGACTGTAGCTACAGTCAGAATGTGCTGACTGTAGCTACGTAAATGCTGACGTTTAGCTCAGGGCTCTCCAACCCTGTTCCTGAAGAGCTACAGTCCTGTAGGTTTTCGTTCCAACCCTAATCTAGCGCACATGATTCTAATAATTAGCTAGCTGATAAACTGAAACAGGTTAGTTACAACTGGGGGTTGGAATGAAAAACTACAGGAGGGAAGCTCTCCACGAACAGGGTTGGAGAGCCCTGGTTTAGCTGAAAGGCGCTCTTAGGCTTACACTAGCTACCGTATTAAAGTTACCTTAGAACAAACCAGGCTTCATTTGATCAATATCATGGAAGTCATGAGGTAAAAGCAAATTGCGACTGAAATAATAATTCTGTTTACACTGCCCAGATTAGAGGCGGGCGAGTGTTGGAGGTAGCGGTCGAGATGTGACAAGTTTACATTGCAGTATACGTGTAGCAGAGGGTATTTTTGTGAAGTGTGAAGACCCTCTTATTAAGTGGATGCTTCCCTAATACTTGGAACCAGGCGCTCATAACCCCAATATACAAAAAAGGTAGCAAATCAGACCCTAAAAATTATAGGCGAATGTGTCGCTAGTAACATGGGAAAAATTGTTATACTGTATTCTCAATGACCGAATTCAGACCTTCCTCACAAAACATAACGCTCTAAGCAAAAAATGTGTTGTCTTTCTACCCAAACACAGAACATTCACACGCTAATAAACCAGCATGTTCATCAGAACAACAGAGGGAAAGTATTTGCACGTTTTGTTGATTTTAAGAATGCTTTTGATTCCATTTGGCATAATGGATTATATTACAAAACCCTAAAAAGCATCATTGGGGGTAGACTATACGACGTCATTAAATCCCTTTATGTGAATAACAAATGGTGCATTAAACTACACTAAGAGAACAGAGTTTTTTGCACAAGAGCGGCCAGGGGTGTGGGTGAGACAACGGTGCAGTCCAACATCTACATCAACAAACTAGCGTTGTTGGACCGATCTGCAGCCCCTGGACTCACCTTCAAAGACGAGGAAGTCCGATACCTGCTCTACGCAGATGACGTTGTCCTGCTGTCACCAACAGAGCAAGGTCTACAGGAGCAACTAGACATTCTATGGGAATACTGCATCAACTGGGCAATAAACAGCAATATATGCCATTTAACAGACACCTTTAGCCAAAGCGACTTAGTCATGCGTGCATACATCTTATGTAAGGGTGGTCCCAGGAATCGAAATCCACTATGCTGGTGTAGCATGCGCCATGCTCTACCACCTGAGCTACAGAGGACCACTAGGCCAGGAACCAGAGAAGCAGACACTCCTTCATAGGAAAACACACAGTTGAACATGCCCAATGGTGCAACTACCGGGGACTAAAAATCTGTGCCTCTGGTGGCTTTGGTCTGGCAAAACATTTTACTCCATTGAAAAACTATTCTCCAAAATAAATATTCCAATCCAAATCTGGTGCAAAATACTCAATTGTGTCATTTTACCAATTTCACTATGTTGAAGTGAGGTTTAGGGTCCAACCTGCAATTATGATTATAAGCATTGGGAGGGAAAGAAAATAATAGAGAAATAAAGTACCAAATAATGCGTGCAGAGCGGAACACGGAAGATTTGCTCTAATTGATAATATAAAGAAAAGGACACTAACATTGTTTAAATGAAGCCCCAAAACACCCCTTCACTGGAAAGCCAAGAGTTGAACCTTGAAAAGAGTCCCCTATGTCAGTTGTTAAAAACACTAAACAATCAAACACACAGGAACATCTAATTAGATTCTTACAGAAATTAAAACTTCCTATTTGACAAATTGGGAAAATGAAGAAAAAACACAACATTTGTTATTTGGCTCTAAAAAGATCATACAAATTGGCAGAATCTCTCTACTCTGTCAGAGATACAAAACAGAGACAGATCCTGACCAAATACAGGCTCAGTGACCACCAATTGGCTATAGAAAAGGTAGACAAAAAAAGTGCACTTTCTAATCCATTGCAAAAAATATTATTCAGCAAGAGTAATTCTTCCAAGAAATTACAAAATTACTGTCCCATTGTGCTCTAGCGACTACTTGTGGCGGGCTGGGTGCATACACGCTGACTCGTGTCGCCAGTTGTTTCCTCTGACACATTGGTGAGGCTGGCTTCCGGGTAGTGAGCAGTATGTCAAAAAGCTGTGCGGCTTGACAGGGTCGTGTTTTGAAAGATGCATGGCTCTCAACCTTTGCCTTTCTCGAGTCCGTAAGGGAGTTGCAGCGATGGGACAAGACTAACTACCAATTGAATATCACGAAATTGTGGAGAAAAAAGGGGTGTGTATTGTGTGGGGTGTGTATGGGGGTGTGTATGTATTGCAAAATGCTAATTTTAACATGGAGGTCTATTGTGAACAAAATCTGCAAATTTTGGAACACTGCTGTACACCTTTTAAGATACACACTCCAAACCAACTTTCAATTAAACACTCTTTAACTCCAATTAGTTAACATGGTGGTTCAACCAGAGTAGCAATTGATGATGATTAAGTGCCTTGCTCAAGGGCACAGAGACTTTTCACCTGTAAACTTCTTCCACTAACATTAATAATACTTTCAGGCAGCTGAGACTTCCTTTTCTAGTTATCAATAAAATTATTGTTATTACTGAAAGTAAAAACACCATTTCGCCCGGTGCTGTCTAAATCCACCATTTTAGACTGCCAGCACTCAAGTCTCCATGGCTTAATGTTAATGACTTCCACATCTACAGACCACAACTACTGAACAAGTCCATACTATAGGGCCCAAAGAACCTGCAACACAACTACTGACCACAACCACTGACCATAACTACTGACCACAACCACACAACGACTTTCTTATTTCTCTAGCTAGCTAGCACTGTCGTAACAAATATAGACTAACTTGCTAGCATGCCATCCTTCAATCTAATCTGGAAATGTAGCTAGCAAGGTAACTAGCAAGCCAGGAATAATCAACTACGTTTTCACTGTGAGACAATGTAAAAACACACCATTTCGCCTGTTGCTCTCTAAATCCACCATTTTAGACTGCCAACACTCAAGTCTCTGTGGCTTAATGGTAACGACAATGGCTTCCACTCCTATATACCAGGGTTTCAATCCTGCTTGTGGCAAAATAATTATCATGCCTTTTTAAGTATATAAATTACAATTACTGTTGGGTTAAGGTTTATTTACATATAGTAGATTGAAGACTACTCTCTCATTCCACTAATACCACAGGCTCTTTGCAATTCTTAGAATCCCACTGCTCTTACACTGGTAGAGATAGGAACACCAACTTCCTGATAGGTCTAATGTTCAGAATACTCTAAATTAAGGACCCTGAAGAAAGCCTTTTCCTCCTGAATATACTTTTTGAACTACAGTATAATTGAGCTGAGCAAGAGAGCCTTGGTGGCGAGGGACACTGGCACCGGTAGACACCTGGCTGTTGAATATTGTCTCTCTTCGTCAGTCGGTGGCAGACAATACTGACGTAAGGCATGTGTGAAACGCAAAAGGGGAGACGAGTGCAGAGAGGAGTCTTTTGATGCTGTTTTTATTGTCTTCTTTTTAGAGCAGACACTTGTAGTAAAATGACTCTCGTGAAAGGACTATAATGGGGCCTCCACTTTCCATTCAACTAATTGCCATTCATCATATGGTTTGGAAACGAAAACAAAACAATTTTGGGCAGAGGGGTCATGTGCACCGAATTATATATTTCAGCAAATAATCTGTGAGTGCACCATCAAGGGAAAAAACAGGACTTTGCACCACTCTAGAACCAATGGAGAGATAGATTGACACACTGCCAATTTGCTGCTATTGAGAGAAAGGGGCAGCAAATGATTTCACATGACCGATTCGGAACAATCAAAATGCACAGGTTAGGGATGATCCGGCACAGCTCCTTGTGTAAAACTAAGTTTCAGACTTAAAACTGGAATCTTAGTTAAAACAAAAGGCTGCCACGAGCCCAATCCCCTTACAACAGAATAGTGTCCTAAAATAGGGTCTGCTAATAATTGCGTCTTTATTGTTAAATCCGGGAACAAAGGCACTTTGTTTGGAAATTGTAATGGTATAAAGGACAGTAGAGAAACAGGGAGTTTCCATCTGGTAAAGTAATGAATAGACTACACAACCTGCAATGCCAACAGGTGATTTGTCTGAACTGTCATAATGCATCAAGTGACAATGGTGACAATGCCTATTACCGCAATAACAGTTATTAAACAATTATGTTACCTGAGAAACATACTTATGCAATGCCTGCCATATTGAACAGCTAAAGTGATTTATAAAAATGGAAAATGCACTTCGTAAAGTCAATGTAAAGAAATGAAGCGCAAACAACTCAATTTGATTAGATACCACAAACGTATTCAAATAACATTAACAATTAAAAAGGTACATTCAACAGGGCTGCCTGAACCCTCACAACAAAATCACCTGCTAAATGCCTCAGACTGACAGCTCAATCAGCAGGTAAAACACTTAACTATATGATAAAATGAACACTAGCAAATAGACTCATCATACCTTTTCTAAGACACCAAAAGGTAAAATCTTTAACATCCCAATGACAGACAAAGCATAAAACTTGACACAAATAAATAAAACAGTAGGATAGATACCTGAATTTGTGTGTGGAACTTGAATTTGACGACCCAGTTCACTTTCGATCATTCCTTCATTCCTGCCCGACTGAGACAAAAACCCGACTTGCTGCGAGGCAACAGAAACAGGAGGAAACGGCAACAGGCTGACTGAGCAACCGGGGCTAAGCTTCATGCAATCACCCACCCCTTCTTACTCCCTCTCCTCCCCCTCGCTCCCTCCTGCGCTCTCTCCCTCTCTATCCTCAGAGAAAAGAGAGCAGCCATCTATAAAAGACCCATCACAGTTGGGGAGAAATATACAGGAATCAGTGGTAATTGGCGCCGACAGCGAACGGCTTGCCAAACTGGGCCTGGATTTAAGATCCAGCCTCACTCCCCCCTTCCCCTTCTCCCGTTTGCCTTACCCTGCCTCGTCCAGCACCACCCCATGCTCAAAGAGGCTCTGAGGGTGGATTAGTGGGAGGGAGAGAGCGATCTCAGTCAGTCAAGCTAATGAGCAACCTGACCACTCGCCTACCCCGGCGCACGCGCACAGAGCCAGCCTGCCCATTGATATAAGGCGAGATCAAGAAGCAGGCACCTTTCAGCTCTTAAGACACCATCCCGGACCATCATCCATCCAAAAACTAAAAGTTACACGTCACAGTCACCGAATTTCTTTCAATTGGACTGATTAACTATGTTTCATACATATATTTAGATACAAATACTCACAAAGACCATATACAAAATATCCATAAAATAGAAACCCCTGACAACTGATGGTATTACTCTGGGCCTACTTTCGTCTAATTGGTCCTATTAAATCTTCATTGAGGAGCACAAGCTAAACTTTAGCAGTTCACAAATGCAGACAGGCTTAGGTTTGCATGGTGTGGTATTTTCTCTAGAGGCAAGAACGACGGGTGTGGATTGGTGTGTGTGTGTGTGCAAACACTATGTGCATGGTTGTGTTTAGGCTGAGGGTGTGGACATAGGACGTTTGCCAGAAAGGCAATAAGTAGGTGAAATAACTACTGACAGGTGCACTACTCAGTAAATAGCCGTCCACAATGGAACGGTAATGGGACCACAATGTAACAGCAATATGATCACAATGGGACCGCAATGGGCACCACAGTGGGACGGCAATGGGGACCAATGGTTCAGCGTTAATTTCTAAGGGTTATTGCTGCAGACTGCATCTGGGGTTGGTGATTTAACAGTCTTTAGTCTCTTTGACACCCCCCCACATTAAAGGGGAATTTCACCCTGGCTCTGCCACAGCATATAGTCATTACTATATTACTTCCTGACGGGCAGTAATCCGCCTTATCTCAGCTCACTGGTCACGATAACAACACCCACCCGTAGCACTCGCTCCAGCACTGGTCATCCTCAAAGCCAACACCTAATTTAGCCACCTTTCCTTCCAGTTCTCTGCTGCAAGTGACTGGAACGAATTGCAAAAATCGCTGAAGCTGGAGACTTATATTTACCTCACTAACTTTAAACATCAGCTATCTGAGCTGTTGACCCTGAGGACCTGCATATTTGGCCTACAAATGGAAGCCAAATTGAGCTTGTTTCTCAATATAAGTACCTGGGTGTCTGGATTGATGACAAGATGTCCTTCGTAACGCATATAGAAAAGAAGCTGACTAAGAAGCTAAGATCCAAGATTGTTTTTTTATATTGAAATAAATCATGCCTCAGTATTGAAAATAGGAGAAAGATTGTTCAAACAATGCTTCTCCCTGTATTGGATTGTGGTAATATTGTTTACACGCATGCGGCAACCTCTGTTTTAAAACCCGTCTTCCATTCCGCAATACGTTTTATCACAGGGGACAATTTTAGGACTCATCATTGTAGTCTGTATTAAAATGTGGGACGGACCGCTCCGTCTGTAAGAAGAGCACTGCATTCTCTTTTATTTATTTACAAAGCAATCTGACAGAAACTCCCTGCATATGTAACTTCATTAATTATGTTAAGAATCATAACTTACCAAACCCGTTCTCAGGAATGGATAACACTAGAGATCCCTTCAGTCTCCACAGATTTGGGAAAATCTGTGTTTAGTTTTTTTTTGCCCCTAATTTGTGGAACAATCTGCAGAGTTCACTGCAGTTATATGTGCTGGTGTCACTCAGGCAGTTTACATTATTGATTGAGGACCTCTATGTAGTTGAATGTGATTGCTTTATTAAATTTGTTTATTTTGTGATTGTGTGCTGAATTATTTTGTTTTATACACGTGTATGTTTTATTCTGTTTTAATTGTAATGTATACAGGGCTCTCTTGTAAAAGAGCTTTTTAATCTTAATGTGACTCCCTGTTTAAATAAAGGTTCAATTTAAAAAAACATGAATGGAAAATCTTTGGTTAAATAACATACAATAAAAGGTCACTCAAATTTGCCACACAACACATTGCCACAGTTGTCTCAAGTTTTGACGGAGCGTACAATTGGCATGCTTACTGCAGGAATGTCCACCAGAGCTGTTGCCAGAGAATTTAATGTTGATTTCTCTACCATAAGCCGCCTCCAACATCGTTTTAGAGAATTTGGCAGTACGTCCAACCAGCCTCACAATCGCAGAGCACGTGTATGGCGTCGTGTGGGTGAGCGGTTTGCTTATGTCAACATTGTGAGCAGAGTGCCCCCAATGGTGGTGGTGGGGTTATGGTATGGGCAGGCATAAGCTACGGACAACAAACACAATTGCATTTTATCGATGGCAATTTGAATGCACAGAGATACCATGATGAGATCCTAAGGCCCATTGTGAGGCCCATTTTTTCTTTATGTATGTGACCAACAGATGCATATCTGTATTCCCAGTCATGTGAAATCGATAGATATGGGGCCAATTAATACATTTAAATTGACTGATTTCTTCATATGAACTGTAACTCATGCAACAATTTCAAAGATTTTACTGTTGCATTTCTAATTTTGTTCAGTATAGTTTGTACTTGCCTTTAAACAAAGCGTCAAATCGTTACAGCTCTGAAGTGCACAAGCAATGTTATTCAATTCAAAATGTTGGCTAGACATTTCAATTCTGTATGGCAAGCGTGAATGTGACTGAAAACGTTTATGATGCTGCTTTACGCCACTGTTTGTTGTAGCTACGTTAAATCTAATCACACAAGACATGGTATCGACAATCCTCACAACCAAGTGAAGAATCTTGCAGTGCGTGACCCCCGTCTGTGCTACATCATTTCGTGTGCGCACCACTACGTTGGCAAGACAAAAAAGTACATTTTATTTGTCACATGCGCCGAATACAACAGGTGAATTACAGTGAAATGACAGTGAAATGCTTACTTGCACGCCCTTAGCTAACAATGCTTAAAAAAAGTCAAAAATTGAAAATAAAAAAGTAACAAATTAATGTAGTATACACCCATTTTTTATAGTAAAACCAGCTTCAGTTTTAGAGATTTACAACAGTAAATCGTTCTATTATTGTTTCTCCTCACTGTTTGCTAGTAAACGTTGTTAGCTAGCTTGCTGGATATACAATACTTGTTATTTACATCTGTTTGGAATCCTCTTGCGTCATGCATACCATTTTGTGAAATGCATCCACGGTCATAATCATAACCAATGTCAACCCTCATCAATTATGTTACATAGCTAGCTAGTAAAATGATTTACAGTTGTTGATGTTACACGTTTATTAACAAGTTACAAATGCGAGGTGTGGCACATAAGTTAGCAGGTGTCAGGCTAACTAGTTAGCTAATTCCAGTCATGTGCTAATGTTTGCTAGTAAACCAAGCTTTAGGTGGCTGGTTATAACTTTGTAGTTTGCTATTTAGTAGCTAGCCATATCTACGACTAAAAAGAGAATAGGTCAAACAATAGAGAAAAAAAATAGCAGATTGTAAAACATTATTTTAGATCATACCTATGGCTACCGGTAGTTGTTTATCTAACTTAGTTAGTTAGCTACCTAGCTAGCGAAGTTAGCAAACAGAAAAATAATTTTATTTCCCTCCGACAATAACACAGTAGTAAGTTAACCAGCAATACACAATATGAGTTTCAGTAGATAAACTAAAGTTAGCTAGCTAGGTGGCTTTCAGGAAAAATATTTTACTTCGCTAGAAATCGTATTTTTGTCATCTGCCCTCATGCTGGCATCGGCCATAGCTGAGCTTCTAACGTTTGCTAAATCCAACCCTTTGTTTCAAATCATCTTTGCTATATTCAGGTTGAAGCATGTATGGTTGAATGTCACCATGTAGCTTATAGATGCTCCATCGTCGAATTCGTGTTGATGAGAGGAATCACTTGAAGCCATTGCATCTGGTCAGTTCATTTAGTTTTGCCCAAAGGATTGTTGTTAAGTGTCCGCCTCTTCTTCGAAAAAGTCCATCTTGGGAGAGGGACAGGGGCCAGAGCACGAAGCACCGCCCAACACAAGTTGTAGTCTTTCAGAGACTGAAAAAAATACATGTCTGCTCGTATATTTAACAATGAATCTGCTGATAGAGAGACGTCTTTCAGCGATGTTCCTATCGAACAAGGACAACCATATCTGAACCCACAAACAGTTTAACAGCCTTCGCCGAATGCCACAGAGCTGGACTACATCAATACACCGCAAGCCGTCATAGGGCGCACCATTCTGCGGGGGAAGCCCTGACCTGCCTTCCTCCTGGGCAATTATGTGTGAAACATCTCACGGTCCTAGAAATGCCTTAGATATGATGAAAACAAGTCCAGATTCCCCAGGGTTAACTCCCTCTCGTCAGGAGGAAACGTGTGTTGCTGGGCTTATTGGGTCTACTTCGGAGGATTCAGATAGAAATGTGTTGTGCAGAAAGGGTATGTTCAATGCTTCTCTGCCATGTTATTGACCAGAATCATGTCTGCTCTATATTGTATGTCTTTCTGTGACGCTCTACACTTTGCACACACCTAATTTGAATAAGCTCTCTGGCCTCTTTGTTCCACACCCATCTATAATTACAGCTTTAATTCACTCTTATTACCCCTTTATAACCCATGTATTGCCCATTTATTACACGCATCAACCAACCAGGATACAGCCTCTGACCACTTATTTGTTTTGTAGTTTTCTGCCTAATCGACTGTGTGTCTCCAGCAGGCAGACGGTGAGACAAGCACCATGGCAGGTGGATGTGAAAGAAAGGAGAGGAAGAAAATAAAGGAAATGGTTTGTATGGGTTAAAAGAGAGGTCTTCTGCCCAGAGGGACGACAAGGATGTTGATTTGAGACGCACCTTAATTGCCCACGAGGGGATAAATAAAGTTGAATTGAAGCTACTAGTACTTACTCTTTATCACCCTACGTGGGCCGCCTTCAGGCTGAGGAGAGGGGCACAGAAACTCCCCACCTTCAGATAGGCAGCAGTGGAGAGAGAGAGAAGAGGAGGAGAGTGAGAAGGGGTCGACGCATGCAGACAGATAGCAGGTGTTCCGGAGGGGAGAGAGGGATAGGACCATTGACACAATTGAAGGAGGACGAAGAGAGCTTGTTAGTAGACGGCCGTAATAGAAGACAGATGAGTGTCAAATTCAACAGGACAAATCAAATATGAGAACGTTTTATCTCTATGGTTTTGACTATAGAGCGGCTGACATCATAGTGCTGACGCAGCGCCCCAATGCTCTGGAATGGAACAATTGAACATATTGCTAAAATCAAATTTCCCCCAACCATAGAAAATAACCACGATTTTTGTAACTAGAACAGAGGAGCAGACAGGGCAAAGAGCAACCATGTAAGGTAGTGCCAGTCAGTCAAGAGAGAGGGGGGGGAATTAAGGAAATTGCTGAACACTAAACGGGTTGGTAACGATAGCCCTGAGCGAGGGCATACATTTGTAATCAGTTATCTGGGACGGTAAAGCCAGACTCATCTCTCGGGGCTACAGAATGAGATAACATTGTTCCAGTTTTGCGCCTGCCGCAACTCAGCTTTCCAGGAATTAGTGCACCATCAGGGGGAGTGGAGAAGGAGTCTATTGACACTTCACACTGGTTTTGCCATCTGTGAAACTAGCAAATGTAACATGAAAGAAACCATGTTCAGAATGGACTGCAGTTACAAGAGGAGAGAAGCACAATGCCAGAAAGAGAGGAAGGGGTAGTGAAAATGGAGAGAAAGTGAAAGCGAGAAAAGAAAAATTAAGAAAAAGAGAAAGCGAAAGATCGCAGGAGTGATGACTCACTTCCTGAAGAGGAGGAGGGGCGTCGCTGGTTGGTGCTTGAGGAAGGGCTGTACTGGCAGGTGGGCATTTCTGAGGGCAATGGCGGGGGAGGAGGGGGTGCCGGGGTGGGATTGCTGATGGGGAGTGGGGGCAGGGGAGGAGGGGGTGCCGGGGTGGGATTGCTGATGGGGAGTGGGGGCAGGGGAGGAGGGGGGGGCAACTCTTCGGTGGTGCCGTTCTGTGGGCTGGGGGCGGGGCTGTCGGCTGATTCCTCCAATAACAGAGAACCCTGATTGGATCATAAAGAATAGAAAATGGTTAGTTCATATCCCACCAGCAAAAACATATAACATGAGGAAAATGATAAGGGTTGCCTGCCCATCTTAAATATAAAAGGGCCCCATTTTGACAGAGCTAAAATACAGAGATTTCAAATACTATGTACAACACTTGATCGAAAGCAAATTTTTTCATTGAATTGCATACACGGTACAGTTATCTTTAAACCCAAATCAATCCCTTGCCATGGACATTGTGAAAAGAAGAAATGCAGGTAAAATTGTGAATCTACTTTTTTTTGGTAACATCTCCCCATTTTTGCACAGTCAAAACATCACCCATCCGGATCTTATTGTGATCTCATTCCTTGACAGCTGAGAGGAAGTTGTAATAATGGTAGGAGCCAATGAACCATATCACTCCTGTCTTCGCAGGAATACCTGCCAAGACAGTCTACAGTAGCTGTGCTGTGCTGGGCCAATAACATTGTTGTAGTGGGAGGAGAGAGGGGGAGTAATACTGTGACAGATGTACGGTACTGTAGTTGACTCTGAAATGACGGCTCAATTAAACATTTGCTGTCTTAAATCTACACATAAAGACATTACACCCAGTGGGAATAATAATGGAGTTAATCTAGTGTCCCTCTGGGGCGTGGGGGGCATCTGTTGCTGTGAGTAACAGAGTAATAGCCCCCCCACCCCTCCGCACCACCCCCCACTACAGCCTGACAGTGACACTAACACAGCTGTTACAGAGTTAATGGACCGTGACATTTAACCCCCTTCCTCCTCCTCTTTTTACACGCGTGCCTGTCATTATGCCCCTCTTCCCCTATAATGAGGGGATGGGGTCGTCCACGGGGGTCCCTCTCCCGCACGTGCCGGGCCCCAGCTGGCGATAATGATTAGCCGGGGGCGATGTGGGGCGCCATCTGTCCGGTCCTCGGGGACGTGTAAGGGTTAGGACGCCCCATGGAGGTCCTAATTGGCTCAATGTAGATTACACCAAACTGATACCCATGAGATTTTTGTCCGCTCCCTGGGGAGCCTGTTGACTATGCGTGCAAGACCTGATTGATCCGTGTCTGTGGAAATATTTGTCTGCTCAACTGTTTCTTCTGTGTTGACCCCAAAAATGGACATTTAGCTTATTTTATTTGAGACAATATTCTTTAGGTTTAGTGAGCACAACAAAACCATAAAGCCAACATAGATTAGACCTGAAACAAGACATTACCTTTAAAAAGATAAAGCACTGGTTTATACAAATTCAAGTCTGCATTTAAAGCATTTAAATTTCCCTGGCAGTGCAGTCAGCACAGTCAGTCCTGGTTAGCTTCACTTTGTAAGACATGGAACTGTACTCCGTTTTTTGGGGTCTGTGTTCTGCAGGTGACTTTGCACAACAGGACGTAGACTCGGGCGGTGATGGAAATGAGAGTGCAGCAGTTAGTGAGTTGGCAACGGATGGTAAACAGGGGTACACAGAGTGAGACACAGGCAAACACTGCTGTCTGTGGTGCCCATAGAAATAACATTACTTTCCATAACAATTATATTTTTATGGTGGTGGCCCAAGGCTAACGCAACACGATGGCCACAGACAAAATACACCTAACTCTGTCTCGCCCTACGTAGTCACACATAGCCACAGGTGCACAACTCCTTGATGACCAAAGTGTACACTAGTTTTCCTCCTTGCCTTTTCAAATCAGAGATTAAATTATACCCCTGGCCTATCAATGACATGAAGGCATCCATTAAATGCCAGGGAACAATTCAATCTAGGGATGCACGATATATCGGTGAGCATATCGGAATCGGACGATATTAGCAAAAAATCTCAACATCGGCCCGATGTCTAGTTTAACGCCGATGTGCAAAACCGATGTCAGAAAAATACTAAGCGCACACTTCCAACAACTAAACAAGTTCAAGTTGAGCAGTCATTTGAAAAAGTAAGAACATTTCAGCGAGAAAACTCAAAGGCGAAATCCATTAACGCCACGATAATGGGATTCATGATGCTACTTGCTATGGGCGTAACGATGACATTTGGACCAGCGATGTCAGCCCCATTAGCATGCCGAGTCGAACAGCACAGTGGGTCGTCTAGGATTTCCTACTGAGGAAAGCCGTATTGCTCAAGAATGTGCTGGTTCTCATACCGCTGCTGTCATTTCAATGGGATTTGAGAACATGTTTGAAACATGAACACACTTCTAGCGCCATTCAAACATCTGACTGGGGAAATAAGCTCATCAACTGCATCTGCAGCAGACATGATACCCTCTGTCATGGCATTGAAACGCCTGCTCAAAAAAACTGCCGACAGGCCGTGGGGGTAAAACCTACAAAAGTACCCGAGGCTGTGAACAAGTGATTCGGTGGTATTCTCTCTGAGCCTCTTTACTGTCGCCACCATGCTCGATGCTTGGTACAAGGACCGCTAATTCGATGCAGAAAAGAAACAAGGTTTACGTTAAGTGTTACATAGACAGCTGGACAAGATGGAAACGGACACGGTGCGCACCGAGGAAGAGAGGCCACGGACAGACAGCTGAAACTTCACTACTTGACATGTATGATGAAATCCTGGTTGAGAATGAAACGACTGAACAATGAAACAGCACAGCAAGTAAGTGAAAGAAATAGGTTTTGATTATGGTTTAGTGGTAATGGGCACATACGTAAAGGCCAACAAAATAACTTTTTGGTCAGTGTGGTGTGTGTAACCTTTATTTAACTAGGCAAGTCAGTTATGAACAAATTCTTATTTACAATGACGGCCTACCCTGGCCAAACCCGTACGACGCTGGGCCAATTGTGCGCCGCCCTATGGGACTCCCAATCACGGCCGGATGTGATACAGCCTGGATTCGAACCAGGGACTGTAGTGATGCCTCTTGCAGTGCCAGAGATGCAGTGCCTTAGACTGCTGTGTCCATGTGTGTGTGTGTTAACTATTTAACTGTGGCCTCCTGAGTGGTGCAGTGCATCGCAGTGCTAGCTGTGCCACTGGAGATTCTGGGTTCGAGTCCAGGCTCTGTTGCAGCCGGCCGGGACCGGGAGACCCATGGGGCGGCGCACAATTGGCCCAGCGTCACCCGGGTTAGGGAAGGGTTTGGCCGGCAGTGACATCCTTGTCCCATTGCGCACTAGCGACTCCTGTGGTGGGCCGGGCACAGTGCACGCTGACACCGTCGCCAGGTGTATGGTGTTTCCTCCGATGCATTGGTTAAGTAGGCATTGTGTCAAGAGGCAGTGCGACTTGGTTGGGTTGTGTTTCGGAGGATGAACGGCTCTCAACCGTCACCACTCCTGAGTCCGTACGGGAGTTGCAGCAAGGAGACAAGACTGTAACTACCAATTGGATACCACGAAATTGGGGAGAAAAAGGGGTAAAACATATTTTTTAAGAACTGTACTAGAATGCTTAAAAGGCCGCAAAAATTTTAAATATCGGTATCGGGGTTTTTTTTGGCAAGGAAAATATTGGATATCGGTATCGGACAAAAATGTTGTATCGGTGCATACCTAATTCAAAGCATAGCAATACTGCAGCCCTTAAGGACAGTAGTTTATTTTCTGTTTGTGTTCATCTATCTTTATACAACAGAGATGTGATCTTAATGTTTTCTACAAGGGAGACCCTGCCTCGCCACAGAGAGGTGGACCAGCAAGCCCTGGGTTGAGGTGATGATTAAGGCCTGGGAGGGACAGACTTCTGGGGAGCCAGTCCTGTTGGTGCCAGCCAGTTGACTGTAGGGGGGCACGGTACGGTAGCCATCATGATGCTGTGCCGCTGACTTGACTATTACAGAACTGGTCTTGTGTATGTCACAGAACATCCAGACAATATATTTAAAAAGTTAAGAGGAATAGCCCATGAACCCCCCCCAAAAACAAATGCCTCCCTCTTCTACAGTGAATACACTACGGTTCTGGAGAGGCTTGTGTTCCAGCCCAGTACTATCACACCTGTTGATCAACTAATCACGGTCTTAGGTATGGACCACGATTAGTTGAATCAGGTCTGTAGTGCTGGCCTGGAACAAAAGCCTGCACATCCAGTTTGCAGGACTGAAGTTGGAGAAGCCTGATTGTCTGGTCCTGTTTACCTCCTCGTTAGGCACCATGGTTCGGACCCCACGGTCGTCGACCGCGTCGCTACCCAGGGCTTTGTAGTAGTCCCCCGTGCTGGGCTGCTTGTTGAAGTTTCTAGACTTTCTGTTGGAGTCCACCCGGCACAGCCTATCGTGGCTCTCTTCTGGAGTCAGTTGCTGGGTAGAAACAAGGGAGGGGCCAATGAGCAATGAGTAAATAAATATGTTAGGGTTTGCTTGTTGTTTTTTTGGCTTGCCATTTGGGTTTTTTGAAATACCGACAGCGTGGCCAAATGTGGGGTTTAGTAGCTGTGTGGAAGGAAGACTGAGCAATAAAAGCTACGCTAGTTCAAAAGTAGGAGTTCGATATTTTAAGTGATCAGATCGTCTTTTGTTCTATATGATACATGTTTAGGCAAACAGTTGCAAAGCGTAGACCACAGAACATTCACAAAATAAGTCTTCATCGCCCAACTTGAAACCTATCTACACAAAAATGACATTGTTTTGTCGACATTTGAGGGTAAAAAATGTAAGATATTGTGTCACCTCTGGAGGATTTAGAGCAAAAGCAGCTTTAACAGCACCAGGAACAAAAAGTATTTTCTTCTTTGCCTCTGGGTTAAAGCATCACCATTAATATTGCACAAAAGCCTTTGGGATCAAAGAAAATAAGATTTCACATTTACACAGTTCCTGTTCGAGGTAAGAGAACCCCCTCGTGACCTCATAGGAGGGGTCAGAGGTCAGTAACATGGCCCTCTACTGCATCTCCGGGCTGCTCACTTTCCCATTCCTAGCTCTAGGCCACCTGTTGAGAAGAAAGCTCAGACACCTGACAACAGTTTATCCGAAAGGACCCATGTTTCAAAGATAGCTAGGCCTTTTCATGATATTATGGTCATCCAGGGTTGGGGACAATTCCTTTCCATTCAATCAGTTCGGGAAGTAAAAATGTAGTGCTTTTCCACCTATGTCTTTTTGGGGGTAGAGTATTTACCCAATGCAAAGTATTGCATTAAAACTATTTACATTGCAAGTTTGACTCTAGCAAAAGCTTGGATGCGTCTGAATTTTCTTTCCATCTCTTCAACTAAAAGTATTGCCACTTTTGGCCAGGCTTACTCAGTGTGGGTGAACAGCCTAAGGGTGATTGCTGAAGTTATGCTCGAAAAACATTTTTTTTTTTTTTGCACTGTACAAAAGCAGCAGATTCAGGTAAAAACAATTTCTTCTTATGGGCTCTGTACTTATCAATATAGACAATTATTTATTTTTTAACAAGTGTACAGAGTATAACCAACCAGATACAGGATTATGCTATATTACTAAGTGATATGCACATCATCATCTGCACATCTATCACTTCAGTGTTAATGCTAAATTGTCATTATTTCACCTCTATGGCCTATTTATTGCCTTACCTCCCTACTCTTCTACATTTGCACAAACTGTACATAGATTTTTCTATTGTGTTATTGACTGTACGTTTGTTTATGTGTAACTCTGTGTTGTTTTTGTCGCACTGCTTTGCTTTATCTTGGCCAGGTCGCAGTTGTAAATGAGAACTTGTTCTCAACTGGCCTACCTGGTTAAATAAAAGGTGAAATAAATAAACAAATGCATATAAAAAAAATGGCTGTTGAGTATATCACTGTAGAAGCTATGGGGTCAACTTCCTCAATTCAGACACCCACTTTTCCTGTCAAATCTCACCAAAACAAAAGCATCACAAATGCCCTCGCCATTTCAATTTTCATTGCATTCATTTAATTTTCAAAAGGAACCATGGCAAAAGCTAGAGAGACATTCAACAGATGAATAAATTCTAAAATCCAAGACAGGCAGAAATAATTGACCGATATCCCCAGCGTCAGTGACCTCTCTCTTCCCCTTTGTATTGTCCTGTTGTTTCTTCTTTTCTCTTGTCCTTTGTGGCTTCATGGGTGTATTTGCATTGTTGGCTCACGTCTGCTGTCCCCAAGCAGCACTTTGTGAGGTGTGTGTGTGCCCGTGCACGGTGGGTAATGCATTTTTCGTCATGCATCTTGTTCTGGGGCAGCTCTGCAGAGTGGTCACAGGCACAAAGTCATAACACCTCATTTTAAACATAACCCTAACCACACTGCAAACCCTAATGCCTAACCCCAACAAAGCGTAAGACCAAAAAGCTCATTTTTGTTTAGACATTTTTTAAATATAGATCTTTTTTTATTTCACCTTTATTTAACCAGGTAGGCCAGTTGAGAACAAGTTATCATTTGCAACTGCGACCTGGCCAAGATAAAGCAAAGCAGTTCGACACATACTACAGTTACACATGGGATAAACAAACGTACAATCAATAATACAGTAGAAAACTCTATATATACAGCATGTGCAAACGAGGTAGGATAAGACAGGTAAAAGCAATAAATAGGTCATGGTGGCAAAGTAATTACAATAAAGCGATTAAACACTGGAATGGTAGGATGTGCAGAAGATGATGTGCAAGTTGAGATACTGGGGTGCAAAGGAGCAAGATAAATAAATAAATACAGTATGGGGATGAGGTAGATTGGATGGGCTATTTACAGATGAGCTATGTACAGGTGCAGTGATCTGTGAGCTCAGGTCAAGACCTTTAACAACATAGCCAATTTGGACTTTGCAGCTGGTCTATCTAAAGGGGAAATTGCTCAGTTCTGCCTCCAGGACAAGACCATAACCACCCTCAACCCCAACCCCTCCCACCACACTGACAGACACAGTTAACTCTATTCATTTAGCTGTTTCAGTCTCTTGTTTTTACTTTACTGTGGTCAGAATGACACAAATATTAATTTTCACAAAGTCTGCTGCCTCAGTTTGTATGATGGCAATTTGCATATACTCCAGAATGTTATGAAGAGTGATCAGATGAATTGCAATTAATTGCAAAGTCCCTCTTTGCCAAGCAAATGAACTGAAACCCCCAAAAACATTTCCACTGCATTTCAGCCCTGCCACAAAAGGACCAGCTGACATCATGTCAGTGATTCTCTCGTTAACACAGGTGTGAGTGACGAGGACAAGGCTGGAGATCACTCTGTCATGCTGATTGAGTTCGAATAACAGACTGGAAGCTTCAAAAGGAAGGTGCTGCTTGGAATCATTGTTCTTCCTCTGTCAACCATGGTTACCTGCAAGGAAACACGTGCCGTCATCATTGCTTTGCACAAAAAGGGCTTCACAGGCAAGGATATTGCTGCCAGTAAGATTGCACCTAAATCAACCATTTATCGGATCATCAAGAACTTCAAGGAGAGCAGTTCAATTGTTGTGAAGAAGGCTTCAGGGCGCCCAAGAAAGTCCAGCAAGCGCCAGGACCGTCTCCTAAAGTTGATTCAGCTGTGGGATCGGGGCACCACCAGTACAGAGCTTGCTCAGGAATGGCAGCAGGCAGGTGTGAGTGCATCTGCACGCACAGTGAGGCGAAGACTTTTGGAGGATGGCCTGGTGTCAAGAAGGGCTGCAAAGAAGCCACTTCTCTCCAGGAAAAATATCAGGGACAGACTGGTATTCTGCAAAAGGTACAGGGATTGGACTGCTGAGGACTGGGGTAAAGTCATTTTCTCTGATGAATCCCCTTTTCGATTGTTTGGGGCATCTGGAAAAAAGCTTGTCTGGAGAAGACAAGGTGAGCGCTACCATCAGTCCTGTGTCATGCCAACAGTAAAGCATCCCGAGACCATTCATGTGTGGGGTTGCTTCTCAGCCAAGGGAGTGGGCTCACTCACAATTTTGCCTAAGAACACAGCCATGAATAAAGAATGGTACCAACGCATCCTTCGAGAGCAACTTCTCCCAACCATCCAGGAACAGTTTGGTGACGAACAATGCCTTTTCCAGCATGATGGAGCACCTTGCCATAAGGCAAAAGTGATAACTAAGTGGCTCGGGGAACAAAACATCGATATTTTGGGTCCATGGCCAGGAAACTCCCCAGACCTTAATCCCATTGAGAACTTGTGGTCAATCCTCAAGAGGCGGGTGGACAAACAAAAACCCACAAATTCTGACAAACTCCAAGCATGGATTATGCAAGAATGGGCTGCCATCAGTCAGGATGTGGCCCAGAAGTTAATTGACAGCATGCCAGGGCGGATTGCAGAGGTCTTGAAAAAGAAGGGTCAACACTGCAAATATTGACTCATTGCATCAACTTCATGTAATTGTCAATAAAAGCATTTGACACTTGTGAAATGCTTGTAATTATACTTAAGTATTCCATAGCAACATCGAACAAAAATATCTAAAGACACTGAGGCAGCAGACTTTGTGAAAATTAATATTTGTGTCATTCTCAAAACTTTTGGCCACAACTGTACATTGTAAATAATTTAATATTAAAGATATGAGCAAGTATATTTTTTTATACTGAACAAAAATATAAACGCAACATGTAAAGTGTTGGTCCCATGTTTCATGAGCTGAAATAAAAGATCCCAGAAATGTTCCATATGCACAAAAAGCTTATTTCTCTCAAGTTGTGTGCACAAATTTGTTTACATCCCTGTTAGTGAGCATTTCTCCTTTGTCAAGATAATACATCCATCTGACAGGTGTGGCATATCAAGAAGCGGATTAAACAGCATGATCATTACACAGGTGCACCTTGTTCTGGGGACAATAAAAGGCCACTAAAATGTGCAGTTGTCACAACACAATGCCACAGATGTCTCAAGTTGAGGGAGTGTGCAATTGGCATGCTGTCTGCAGGAATGTCCACCAACGCTGTTGCCAGATAATTTTGTTAATTTCTCTACCATAAACGCCTCTAACGTCGTTATAGAGAATTTGGCAGTATGTCTAACTGGCCTCACCACAGCAGACCACGTGTAACCACGCCAGCCCAGGACCTCCACATCCGGCTTCTTCACCTGCGGGATCGTCTGAGACCTGCCACTCGGACAGCTGATTAAACTGCGGGTTTGAACAACCAACGAATTTCTGAAAGAACTGTCAGAAACAGTCTCAGGGAAACTCATCTCTGTGCTCATTGTCCTCACCAGGGTCTTGACCTAACTGAAGTTCGGTGTCATAACCAACTTCAGTGGGCAAATGCTCACCTTCAATGGCCACTGGCATGCTGGAGAAGTGTGCGCTTCACGCACATCCAAACCTATCACGAGACAGCCATTTCCAAGTCTTGCCATAGATTTTCAAGACAATTTAAGTCAACTTTAACTCGGCCACTCAGGAACATTACATGTTGTCTTGGTAAGCAACTCCATTGTAGATTTGTCCTTGTGTTTTAGGTTATTGTACTGCTGAAAGGTGAATTCGTCTCCCAGTGTCTGTTGGAAAGCAGACTGAACCAAGGGTTCCTCTAGGATTTTGCCTGTGCTTATAGCTATATTCTGTTTATTTATATCCCCAAAAAACTCCCTAGTCCATGCTGAAGACAAGCATACACATAACATGATGCAGCCACCACCATGGTTTAAAATTTGAAGAGTGGTACTCAGTGATATGTTGTGTTGGATTTGCCCCAAACTTAATGCTTTGTATTCAGGACAAAAAGTTAATTTCTTTGCCACATTTTTTGCAGTATTACTTTAGTGGGTTGTTGCAAACAGGATGCATGTTTTGGAATATTTTTATTCTGTACAGTCTTCCTTCTTTTCACTGTCATTTAGGTTAGTATTGCGGAGTAACTACAATGTTGTTGACCCATCTTCAGTTCTCATATTACAACCATTAAACTCTTTAAAATCACCATTGGCGTCATGATGAAATCCCTGAGCAGTTTCCTTTCTCTCAGGCAACTGAGTTAGGAAGGACACCTGTATCTTTGTAGTGACTGTGTGTATTGATAGACTATCCAAAGCCTAATTAATAACTTCACCATGCTCAAAGGGATATTCAGTGTCTTCTTTTAAAATGCTTACACTTCTACCAATCGGTGCCCTTTTTTGCGAGGCAAAAAACCTCCCTGGTCTTTGCGGTTGAATCTGTGCTTGAATTTCACTCCTCGGTTGAGGGACCTTATAGATAGTTGTATGTGTGGGGTACAGAGATGGGGTAGTTGTCACGGCCGTAAAAAGAAGAGGACCAAGGTGCAGCGTGGTGAGCGTACATTTTCTCTTTATTTGGAAAAAAGACGGCGAACAAAACAAACACTACAAAAACAAACCGTGACGCTAAAGGCTATACGCCCTAATCAAAAGTCATCTTCCCACAAAGACAGGTGGAAAAAAGGGCTACCTAAGTATGGTTCTCAATCAGAGACAATGATAGACAGCTGCCTCTGATTGAGAACCACACCTGGCCAAACACAAAGAAATAGAAAACATAGAAATAAAGAAACTAGAATGCCCACCCTAGTTTCGTGACAGTAGCCCCCCCCCCCCCCCCCCCCCAAAGGTGCGGACTCCGGCCGCAAAACCTGACTCTAAAGGGGAGGGTCCGGGTGGGCTTCCTTTACGGCGGCGGCTCTGGTGCGGGACATAGACCCCCTTCCGCCTCTGGCTCCCCCCACTCTGGTGGCACCTCTGGTGCGGGGACCCTCGCCGCCAATCCCGGACTGGGGACCCTCGTAGCGGGCCCCGGACTGGAGAACGTCGCTGGAGGCTCCGGACTGGAGAACGTCGCTGGAAGCTCCGGACTGGAGAACGTCGCTGGAAGCTCCGGACTGGAGAACGTCGCTGGAAGCTCCGGACTGGAGAACGTCGCTGGAAGCTCCGGACTGGAGAACGTCGCTGGAAGCTCCGGACTGGAGAACGTCGCTGGAAGCTCCGGACTGGAGAACATCGCTGGAAGCTCCGGACTGGAGAACGTCGCTGGAAGCTCCGGACTGGAGGCCTTCGTTCCATGACTCCTCACTGGAGGCTTCGTGCCATGGATCATCACTGGAGGCTTCGTGCCATGGATCATCACTGGAGGCTTCGTGCCATGGATCATCACTGGAGGCTTCGTGCCATGGATCATCACTGGAGGCTTCGTGCCATGGATCATCACTGGAGGCTTCGTGCCATGGATCATCACTGGAGGCTTCGTGCCATGGATCATCACTGGAGGCTTCGTGCCATGGATCATCACTGGAGGCTTCGTGCCATGGATCATCACTGGAGGCTTCGTGCCATGGATCATCACTGGAGGCTTCGTGCCATGGATCATCACTGGAGGCTTCTTGCCATGGATCATCACTGGAGGCTTCGTGCCATGGATCATCACTGGAGGAAGGAGACGTATGGGCAGTCTGATACGTTGAGCTTCCACAGGGCTCACCAGGCTGGGGAGACATATGGGAGGATTAGTTCTAGGTGCAGGCACAGGACTCACCAGGCTGGAGAGACATACAGGAGGCCCTGTCCTAGGCAGAGGCACCGGATACACTGGGCCGTGGAGGCGCACTGGCGGTCTTGAGCGTAGAGCCTGCACATCCCGTCCTGGCTGGATGGTTATTTTCGCCATGCAGATGCGGGGCATAGGCACAGGACGCACTGGGCTGTGCAGACGCACCGGAGACACAGTGCGCAGAGCCGGCGCAGGATATCCCGGGCCGTAGAGACGTACTGGCGACCAGATGCGCTGAGCCGGCATCCTCCGACCTGGCTGGATGCCCACTCTAGCCCGGCTGATTCGGGGAGCTGGAAGGTAGCGCACCGGGCTGTGCACGTGCACTGGAGACACCGTGCGCTCCACCGCATAACACCGTGCCTGACCAGTACGACGCTCGCCCCGGTAAGCACGGGGAGTTGGCTCAGGTCTCCAACCTGACTCAGCCACACTCTCCGTGTGCCCCCCCCCCCCCCCCCCCGAGTCCCTTCGTAACGCTGCTGCTCTGCTCTTGCTGCCTCCAGTTCCTCCCGTGGACGGCAATACTCCCCAGCCTGCCTCCAGGGTCCCTTACCGTCCAGGATCTCCTCCCAAGTCCAGGAAGCCTGGACAGGCTGCTCCTCCTTACCACGCTGCTTGGTCCGTTGTTGGTGGTGGGAAGTTCTGTCACGACCGCTAAAAGAAGAGGACCAAGGTGCAGCGTGATGAGCGTACATTTTCTCTTTATTTGGAAAAAAGACGCCGAACAAAACAACAAACACTATAAAAACAAACCGTGGTGCTACAGGCTATGTGCCCTAATCAAAAGTAATCTTCCCACAAAGACAGGTGGAAAAAAGGGCTACTAAGTATGGTTCTCAATCAGAGACAACGATAGACAGCTGCCTCTGATTGAGAACCACACCCGGCCAAACACAAAGAAATAGAAATAAAGAAACTAGAATGCCCACCCTAGTAACACCCAGGCATAACCAAAATAGAGAATAAAAGCCTCTCTATGGCCAGGGCGTGACAGTAGGCATGTAAAAATCCTGTTAACAAATCACATAAATTAGTAGTTAAGACCTGTGATCAAGCAGATACAAGAGATTAACTGATTTTGTACAGCCATGTATACACAATTTCCTTTGTACAGCCATGAAAACCTGCATTCACAATTGCCTTTGTCAACTGAAGGCTCTGAGTGTACCATCTCCTAATATGGAGTGGGGTAAGCTGGTCCTAGATCTGTATCTGAACTGTAGCTGAATTGTATCTGAGCTTCAGCTGTTTGAGCTTTTTGTTCTTATGGCGGGCTAATGGTCTGTTTGATCAGCTTACTGCACTGTGCTAGGATATTATCTTAGCGTGGCATCGAAAGGCAACCCTCTGTGAGGACTTGGCCATTTGTCACCAGCACCCAGAGAAAAAAATGTAAGAATTATTTATTTTTACCCCTTTGTCGTGGTATCCAATTGGCAGTTACAGTCTTGTCTCATCGCTGCAACTCCCATACGGACTCGGGAGAGGCGAAGGTCGAGAGCCGTGTGTCCTCCGAAACACAACCCAACCAAGCCACACTGCTTCTTGACACAATGCCCACTTAACCCGGAAGCCAGCCGCACCAATGTGTTCGAGAAAACTATACACCTGGCGCGGTGTCAGCGTCCGCAATGGGACAAGGACATCCCTGCCGGCCAAACCCTCCCCTAAACCGGACGACGCTGGGCCAACTGTGCGCCGCCCCATGGTTCTCCCGGTCGCAGCCAGCTGCGACAGAGCCTGGACTCGAACCCAGAATCTCTAGTGACACAGCAAGTGAGAGATTGACAGTGTGTGTGTGCGCGCGCGCGCGCGCGCGTGTGTTTTAATCTCTACACCAGGGATTGGTTAACAAAAACAACAGGACTGTGTCCCTTGAGGAACCTGAGTTGTGCCCTTCTGCCTTTCACCAGTAAAGGAAGAGCGAAAGCTCACCTTCTCCACGTGCCTCAGGCTGCTCTTCACCTTCAGATAGATATCGGCTGAGTCCGCGGGGGACTCAGGGGAAGGGGGCGTTGGCAAGGCCAGCAGGGGTGAGGGAGGTGGCTGAGCGGTGGCGGCGGGCTCCTTGCACTTGGGCGCTCCGGCCTCCACGTCAGGATTGAGCATGTCCGTGTAAGTCTGCATGTCATTTATGGCCGACTCCGCTGGGCCTCCGCCTGCGACAAGGACACAATAGGTCAGGGGCGAGATGGATGAGGTGGCTATAGAAATAGCTAGAATTCCTTGAACAGACATCACCATTCAAGTCAATGGGTGGGTGATGGGTGGACTAACGGCTGTTCTAGGAATTCTATTTCTAAGGACATAGAAACACCCAGGTTGGGTATTGCACATAATTATGTAAAGTGCATTGCGCACCTGGAAAAGCACTATAATATCCATTACCTTGTTAAATAATAGTGCAGGTGTGGAACAAAGGCCTGCACACCAAGTAGCTCTCCAGGAATGCATTTTGTTTGGAGAGCATGCAGTGGTTGATTCACAGACAGATGATTTATCCTACCTGCCACTAGAGGGAAGCACTAGTATGGAGTGATGCTGTGGCATCAAACAAAGGAATGCAAATTGTTACATGGAATTTGTTCCAGTCAGATGAGTGGTGGTAGTTCCCACAATTGTTATGATAACAGTGTACACATGACCAAATCAAAGATGTCATGTCATGTTTGGGGTCACACACACTCTAAAATTGGCAAAGCGCAAACTGTTTTTCATACCAGGCTAGGAAAATCATACAAATAGTGTATTCATAGATCCTGGCACCGATTGCCTCACCATGACTATTTTTTGCCCTGTGTAATCTTAACTATTGTCCTTAGTTCAATTGTCCTATAGTTCAATCCAGCCAGTTCAGGAAGTTAATTAAAATAGTGTGTGTGTGTGTGCACGAGTGTGGGGTGCGTGTGTGTGAAAGCTGGGGTGTGGGGTGCGTGTGGGGTGCGTGTGTGTGAAAGCTTGTGTGACTGACCGGCGGGGGCTCGTGATGAAGGGGGTGAGCCGCTCCGCTTTTCTCCCATGCTACACTGGCTGGAGCTGGCTGAGTTGTAGTTGGACAGGGTGCTGGAGGGCGAGCCCATGTCGAAGTGGGCCGGTTGCTGGGCCTGTCGCGACCCTGCCGGGGGCATCGTGTTGTTGGGGGACGACAGGCCCAAGTCGGGCTGCTTGCTGTACTCCAGGTCGGCCGATGGGTCCCTGGAAAGCACGCGGTGCGCCACACTCTGGATAAGACAACCACAACGAGGGGTTAACAAAACAAGGTCAACCAGGAACCTGGGGGAGAGCAACCTAACTTAGCCTGGGAGTGGGACTGAAAAGGTACATTTCCTGAAGAAAATGAGTGTGCTTGCTTGTCTTGGGGTGTGTTCAGTGATGTCAAACATTTCGAATGTTATATATCGAAATGTAACAAATAGAGTTGACACGACAATAATCATCTCTTACACATGATACATTTCTATCTTGCTCTATATACTCAAGTTGTACAACTTACTGTACAGTGGTTCTCTCTTTTAAAAGTTGTGTCATACTGCAGCACACCTTGCATGCTGCTACAGCATTCTGTGGCACGTCATTAAATTGTCAGCCATTTTTTCTGTTACTGCAAGTTATTGCTAGTGTGACCACCAGGGGTATCTTTGAGAAGCATTTGATAGTATTCCGTATTGGAATTACCAGAGAATTTAAAAACTTTTTTTGTAATAACATAGTATATGGGATTGATTTTAAGAAATTTTGATTAATTAATTTGATTAATATTATGTTGTTTCTAGTCAGAGAAAAACAAAAACAAAACCCTCAGGGGACAGTTAGGATGGAATGGAAAATATGGCGCTGTACAACGTGACGGTAGGAAGTAGGTTACAGGATTGGAGGATTCTAAATTGTTTGCATTCATTAGACAACTTTGTTCCAATATTTCTGTAAATCAATGATATTTATTCCCATAGTAATTCGTTATGGATCCATAACTAACTCAACATCTGCCATTTGAAAGAGTATTTTATATCATTATTTTATTAATGAAATGTGTTTGTTTATTAGGCTACTGTGCAGTGTACAATACATACTGCAGTAAACATGGGAAATGCCTAATTCCTTACACAAGGGAGAGCAGGCCATGTCTGTACTACAGAATGCGGGGCACGCGGGACACCGGTGTTATTTCATAGTTGTGATCCTGAAATTAGTAGGTGTGTCCAAACTTTTGACTGGTACTTGCTTAATTAATTTGATTAATATTATGGTGTTTCAATTCCATGATAATTGAAAAACCCTCTGGGTTTCCGTTAGGATGGAACAGAAAATATGGCGCTGCACAACGTGACGCTCATAAATTCAGAGCGTTGTCAGATTGTCAGTTTGTAAATTCAGACAGTTTCGCTCTCGGAGCGCACACTGGACGTTCGGGCCGAGGAGTAGGGTTGATTTGAGCGTTCTGGCCTTACAACGGCAGTCAAGCATCCAAGCTAACGTTGGCTAGCTACTTCCAGACACAAATGAGACTACTCTGACCATTTTTCTCGCCCTAGCAGAGCTGGTAAGGCAGTTTATGTTAACCGTTGGCGACTGTGCTGCAGTTAACAATTTAATTATGCTTTTTTGCCGACGTTTACTGACCTCGTTTACTGACCTCGGCCATATTCAACTTGTGTTGAGCCCTCGTAAATTCATTATTCTGCGCTCTGGTACACTCAGACGAGCGCACTCTGAAATCGGTGTAGATAGCCATAGCGAATTTACGAAAGCATCAGAATGTCCATTGGGAACGCACAACAACTATACCATTTCGCTAAGCTAAGAATGACGGGAATAGTCAAGTCAATAAACGTTGGGTAGTTAGATAGCCTATAGTTAATGGCAAGATTGACGTATAACTACTAACGTTAGGTAGCTAGCTAAGATACCGGTACATACTGCTGTAATGATATGCTATGTGATTCGTAAGGACAGCGTAGCAAACAAATTGTCAGCCAACATAACGTGTAAGGTAACTTATTTGAAAAGTCATTACTTTATTACATTGAGTAGCAAGCTACCCCTTGGTCGTTAGGACAAATCTGGTCTGTGATAGGATTTTTTTTTTTTTCACACCTAGCTTGGCTATTAGACAATTCTTTAGTAAAGGTTGAATAGTCTATTGTTCAGCTATTAGCCCCCCTCCCCAACTTGCAACAAATTCTTGTTGTCCCAATCTTGTTCCTTTCCCTCTTCCACGCGTCATCATTCTCGTTATGACGTTATAACTACTTACATTTGGTTCCACTGTAATGTTTTGTCAGCCATCTTCACCCAGGGACGGGTGGCTCGCGTCAAATTCGTCATTGGAACCTTGGGACCCAAATGCATAATGAGAGCTCTAACTCCCCCTTGTGGTGGTCTGGAGCAATGAAGCCGTGACGCTGGGTACCTCAAAGTCCCGCGGTGCAAGTTCGCAACTTTTAAAAGAAGGAACCACTGTATCTACAATGCACAAAGGTTGTTATGCAACAGAGAGTTTGTCTTCACAAAAGTAATTACACAACCCTATGGAGACACCGCATGATGGTTGTGTAAACAAATACTCTTCAATATCAGTATCAGATGTATCACAACCATTGTGTCAAATACGTTGTACAACCTGTGTCTGTATGGGGTCTAACATCTTGTAAAATTGCACCCTCCTGAACAGGTCCCAGGTCAGTCGTCAAAACACCACAACAACAAATTAGACAATCATTTGCGTGCCTACTCCCAGCTGGCACGAGCCACACAACTTAGAATGTAGCCACGGGAGCCAGCATGTGTCCAAACTGACACCTGTCGCTCCACTAATGACAATTACTGCCATTTACCCTCTCTGCCTGGCCCTCCTGGGTAAAGCCCCACGGGGTGGCATGAGAAATAACACTTCCACCGGGACTCCCTAAAGTATGTGGGAAACATGTCCCGCCCTTTAACCATTTAAGGGTCTCTCACTCCTAGGAAAATACATTCACTGCCGGCTGGAAGAGGAGGCTGTGTCACGATCTATCACAAGGATGACGCTGGAGAGACGAAGCAGGTACGGGGAGTAACATTTAATAAATCACGGACATGGAACGAGACATAAACAGCTTAGCAAACAGAAAAACAATCAATGCAGAAGCAGGGAACAGAGCTGGGGAACTGACACATATAGGGGAGGAAATGAACAGGTGATAATAGAGTCCAGGTGAGTCCAATAACGCTGATGCGCGTGACAAGGAAAGGCAGGTGTACGTGATGGATGGCAGGAGTGAGTGATGCAAGGCATTCTGGCGCCCTCAAGCGCCAGGGGGAGGGAAAGAGCGGGAGCAGACGTGACAGTACCCCCCCACTAGGGGCGCCACCCGGCGTCCCACCTGGGCAAACCGGCCGAGACATGGGCGCTGGGCAAGCCGGTTGAGGCGTGGAAGCCCGACGAACCGGCTGGAGCGTGAGAGCCTGGCGAGCCGGCTGAGGCATGGGAGCCTGACGATCCGGCTGAGTCCAGACGCCTGTCGATCCCGCTGAGGAAACCCGATGATCCGGTGGATTGTGACGTGGGATGGGAAGCCACCGAGCCAACCGAGGCAATGAAACCTCTCGAGCCAGCCAGGGCATGAAAGCTCGACGGGCTGGCTTAGGCACCCCCGGTTCCATCGGCGGCAGAATCCACCCCCGACGTCACCGACAAAACAAACAACAAACAAACAAAAAAAACTCCTGGACAGGCTGGGCAGACAAGAACTGACGATCCAGCTGAGGCCCGACGTGGGATGGGCGCCATCCGAGCCAACCGGGGCAAGGAAACCTCTCGAGCCTGCTAGGGCGTGGAAGCCCGACGAGCAGGCTAGGCACCCCCGGTTCCATCGGTGGTGACCCAGAGCCGATGCCACTATACCAACCAGAACGCCAGTACTCCCCGATGCTTCGTGTGATGGCTTCTGCATTCTATCACGATCTATCACAAGGATGACGCTGGAGAGACGAAGCAGGTACGGGGAGTAACATTTAATAAATCACGGACATGGAACGAGACATAAACAGCTTAGCAAACAGAAAAACAATCAATGCAGAAGCAGGGAACAGAGCTGGGGAACTGACACATATAGGGGAGGAAATGAACAGGTGATAATAGAGTCCAGGTGAGTCCGATAACGCTGATGCGCGTGACAAGGAAAGGCAGGTGTACGTGATGGATGGCAGGAGTGAGTGATGCAAGGCATTCTGGCGCCCTCAAGCGCCAGGGGGAGGGAAAGAGCGGGAGCAGACGTGACAGGCTGTTGATCAAGCGTTGAGTTAAGCAATTAAAGGGGAACTTCTGTGAAAAAAAACAAATATAAAAGTGGAAGACTGACACAGACCACATATTATCTTTACATTCAAGCTGGAATCTGGGCTCCTGACTAAAAATGTTGCTGTGCGACCAATATCTTGCATTTTGGGAGCACTGTGCGAGGAACAATGATCCAATAATACATTTTTATCATTGCATAACAATATTACACCACAACACTCTTCTCTTCACTGCGCAAACAAGACAGGCTGATACATTGTGTACAAATCATAACCAAATCATAATGCTACAAAAGTTTCAATGTAGCTAATTAAATCCCAGGCACACAACTAATCCCTTTTCACGCAAACTTTCCCTCAGAATTGTGCCGCCCCTTTCTGTCAGCTAAGTAATGGCATTAGCTAGCAAGCTAGCTAGCAAGAACAACAACGAAATGCGGCAGAATTGAAGCTTTCCTTAGCAAAAAAACAAATGATGAAATGATCAACCACAACCAGAAGTGTCACGCCCTGACCTTAGATATCTGTTTTTCTATATATTTTGGTTAGGTCAGGGTGCGACTAGGGTTGGTACTCTAGTTTTTGTATGTCTAGGGGTATTTTTATGTCTATGTTGGCCTGATATGGTTCCCAATCAGAGACAGCTGTTTATCGTTGTCTCTGATTGGGGATCATATTTAGGTAGCCATTTCCCTCATTTGTGTTTGTGGGATCTTGTCTACAGTAAGTTGCCTTTGTGCACTCCAGTAGCTTCACGTTTCGTTTGTGCTTTTGTTGTTTTGTTTAGTGAGTTTCTCTTTATTAAAATTATTTGGAAGTCTATGCACGCTGCGCCTTGGTCTCATCATTACGACGATCGTGACAAGATGGACAATGTCGGATATGCTGCTACCGATCCACCTCAGAAAAAGTCAAAGATCTACATGTTTCGAGAGGGGTGACTTCGCGAATTCAAGTGGCTAAGGAGGGATAAAACAAACACAAAGTTCTGCGAGTACTGTTGTAAGTGTGGCGTAAAAGCAGCAGGGAAACTTATTTTGCTACTGGGTCCAGCAACCTAAAACACAAGTCATTGCTAAAACATAACTTATGCCAAAAGCACATCAATTTCTGGGACAAGTGCATTGGGGGAAGGGGGCAGGAACAACATCACTACATCTACTACCAGACAGCCGTATTTGACAGGGAACAAGCCGGTCAACAGGCAGCTAACTCAGCTACAGATTAAATTGAACACCGCTTACTGCATTGCCAAAGAAAAGATGGCTTTTACCAAATTCAGACCCATGTTACTCATGCAGAAAAATTATGGATTACAAATCAACCCAACATATGGAAATTAGGTATCCTGCGCAAACAGTTTGCAGTTGTACTTTTAAATACAAAAGGTTATTCACCTATATAAAATTGTTTGATGTTGCACTTTTGAATACAATTATTAAAATGTTGTTTTTATTCTAATGTCTTTCCCACTCTAGTGAGTTCTAAATCAAGGTAACAGCTGATGACAATTAAGAATGATAGGACAGTCATTTGCAGTAAAAAAATAAAAAATAAATCTAAATTTTGACTGGTGCTCCTTACTTTTTGAAGTTCGGGGCAACAGTGCTACCAACGAAAAAAGTGAATTTAGTGCCCTGGCTGGAATAGACTTAATCTTCCTCTCATCTAGATATCGCCCTGAATGATGTCTACCTACAAATTTCACCTGGGTTGTATTCATTAGGCACCAGTGGAAGAAAACGGACTACATTACATTTTCCGTTGAAACAATTTCACTACAGTGTGTCCTGTCGAATGCATCCTGTGTCTCACCATGTTCTCAACAGTGCACAGGTACTTGGCACACTGGACGTGCCCGTTGTACTCTGCCAGGTCGGCCGACGAGAAGCCGTCCTGGTCCCGTATGCCCAGGTCCACCCCATTCACCACCAGGATCTGACAGCACTGGGAGAGAGAAAGAGAGAGGGGAGGGAGAGAGAGAGAAAATACAAAAAAAACTTTGTCCGTACTTTTTAGGAGTAAGCCAAATGTCATCGGTAGGTTTGGCCGTTATCCAGATTGTCGAACCTTCATTCCGACATTTTGCTAACCAGGGATATTCGGTAATACCGGCACTGAACACAAGGGCCGCTATTTTCAAACCCCACTTACCCTCTGAATCCGAAGGCAATGCTAACAAGTACATGTAAAATCCCACAGTGAATGCTAGCTAAATGCTAACAAGCACATTGCAAACATTTTATACAGTCTCTGACAAACTACTTGCAGGACAGACATCCCAGCTCATAAAGTTATACAAGTAACTAAAAAAAATGCTACTCACACAAAATAAATGTTTGACAGCAAGGTTCTTGATCCAGGAGGGGATTCTCTGCTGTCACTTAGAGAAGCTTGATTTTGCAAGAAGCTAACCACTTAGCTAGACAGAGCATTTAGCACATTTTAGACCGTTAACTTAATAGACATAAGATATCTGGCTGGTAAACCTTTCGTTGTGTATTCCATACTGTAACTAGATCTCCTGGAGTGCTGCAACAGTGAGTGACTCACAAGGATCCGGTCTGTGACAGGTGAAATGAAGAATCTGCTTTATCTCCTAACGCAGGTATTCCCAAACTGGGATACGCGCAATGCCGTTGGGGGTACTCCAAATAATAATTTGATTTGTAGTATTTTTTCACATTTTCAAACAGTCCATTTATATTTTCCAACGAGGCTATACATTTGGGTGAGTTTTTTTCCCCTCGCCTGAGTAGCCTCGTTTCACTGCCAAAAATAAAATTAAACCATCTAGTGTTCAGCGAAATAACAACATTGTCAATTACAGGTAGTCTTGTCAAATAATTAACATCCAATCACATTAACCGTTACTGTCTAGGGGGAATTCCACTAACGGTCCGTATGTAGCCAAACGTAGCTGCTGCTCATTCTGTTTGCTCGAAAATTGATAAATGGTTAAAAAAAAGGCCCGCGTCCATAGAGATACACACCAGCTCTACTGGTGGTAGTACTGCTACTACCAGCAGTACTACACCTGCACCTGTCAACGACACAAGTTGCTTCCACAAGCGCAACCAATGCTAGCATCAGTAATTCTACATTTGTTGTTAGCCCAGCTAGCATGGACACTGACAGTTGTGAATCTAATGCAGCTGAAGAACTACTGCCCCCTTACCCAGGAAAGCACTGAACAACAGACAGGGATGTTGGACCATCAAAGAGGCGCACATATGATAACTACATTGATTTGGGGTTCACTTATATTGGGAGTAGTGCCTTTCCTCAGCCACGGTGTGTTATATGTGCAAAAGTACTATCTCACAACTCGATGAAACCTTCACTCTTGCACAGATATTTAGAAACAAAACATGCCAATTTGAAAAATAAGCCACAGGAGTTTGAGAGATAATTAAGATGCCTTTCGAGTAGTAGTCTCTTCTGAAAACCAGGAGAGGATATTTGTAAAGTACTGGACAGCTTTGTGACATCATATGGACTTTGGTGGTCAAGATGTGTTGGTATCTGTACTAATTGCACAAAAGCCATGACAGGGGGACAGTGGAGTGGTAACGCGCATCCAAGCAGTTGCTCCCGACGCCACTTGGGTACACTGCAGCATCCACCAAGAGGCTCTTGCTGCCAAGGGAATGCCTGACAGCTTGAAAGACGTTTTGGACACTACAGTGAAAATGGTTAACTTTGTGAAAACAAGGCCCCTGAACTCTCGTGTATTTTCTGCACTATGCAGTGATGTGGGCAGCGACCATGTAACGCTTTTACAACATACAGAAGTGCGCTAGTTATCAAGCAGAAAAGTATTGACAGGCGCACAGTATTACATAGAGCCATGTCTACATGGAACTCTATTCCATATCAGGTAACTGATGCAAGCAGTATAGAAATACATCTTATAGAACAGCAGGGACTGTGAAGAGACACACACACCCTTACACGTACACATGATAAGACACGCAATCTACACACACACATACACATGGATTTTGTATTGTAGATATGTGGTAGTAGAGTAGTGGCCTGAGGGCACACACATAATGTGTTGTAAAACGTGTTTTGAAATGTAATGTCATATTTTAAATTGAATATAACTGCCTTAATGTTGCTGAACCCCATGAAGAGTAACTGCTGCCTCGGCAGCGGCTACTGGGGATCCTTAATGAATAGAAATAGAATACAAATACAGGCATGCTGCTCATACTCATAGCAAACATACAGAAAACATAAAACAGTAGGCGAACATACAACATCGTCAACGAGAGAGGGGGGGGGAGAAGGAGAGAGTCAGAAACGACTGCAAAAGAGACAGAGGAAGAGAGAGACCGTGACAAAGACAGCAACACAGACGAATGTCAGCTCATTCAAAAAAATAACTGTGCGTCTAACCTTTGGGAGACAATATCAACTTTCCGCTCTCACTCAAATGCATGGTGTAATGGGCCCCCTTGGCTATTTCTGGATTTGTATGAAGTTACCTGTTCGTAATTCCAATCTGTCTTGACCAACCTCACACACAGCCCTATACGGTGTCTAAATCCATTGAACCATTGTCATGTGTTCTCCGACAGATCCCTCCCTATGTACGGTTATAAACCCCCCCACACACCTCCAGCTCCCCGTTCTCGGCGGCGTCGTGTAGCGGCGTTCCGCCCCAGCTATCGGTGATGATCTCGCCACCGTGCAGTAGCAGCCAGCTGAGCACCTTGGCATGGCCGCGGCTGGCGGCGAAGTGCATGGCCGTGGCACCGTCTCCGTCCTGGTCTGACAGGCTGATCTCTGTGAAGCTCATCTGCAACGGACAATAGTAGAGGTTGAACAGCATGTAGCGCCAGCTGCCATTTGATTCGGTAACACTTTGTTAGTTGGCTCCCCTTAGTTTATAGATGTTCAACTTCCCACCAACAAATTGGTATCCATTAACCCTAATCCTAACATTAAGCATTCTCTATCAACCATTGGTAGTGGATGGGTGTTGCTCTGTAGACTAAAGAGCTTTAAGCACTTAGATGGAAGGGGATTATGTAAATCAAATGTGTTATTGTTGTATGTATGTATGTATGTAACTGGTGGTGAGCTGCAAATTAATAACTAAAACGCAAGGCATAATGTGCCATTTCTACCACAGGAACAACCATTTCTGGTTTGCTGGTCAAACGTCTTGTGTGTGTGTGTATATATATATATATATATATATATATATATATATATATATATATATATATACACACACACACACACACACACACAGTTGAAGTCAGAAGTTTACATACACCTCCGCCAAATACATTTAAACTCAGTTTCACAACATTTAATCCTTGTAAAGATCTCCTGTCTTAGGTCAGTTAGGATCACCACTTTATTTTAAGAATGTGAAATGTCAGAATAATAGTAGAGTGAATGATTTATTTCAGCTTTTATTTCTTTCATCACAATCCCAGTGGGTCAGAAGTTTACATACACTCAATTAGTATTTGGTAGCATTGCCTTGAAATGGTTTAACTTGGGTCAAATGTTTCGAGTAGCCTTCCACAAGCTTCCCACAATAAGTTGGGTGAATTTTTTCCCGTTCCTCCTAAGTGTATGTAAACTTCCAACTGTGTGTGTATATATATAAAGGGTATGTGAGACAAGGAAGCTGTACCTGTCCATAGTTGTTTATTAGGAACAGAAATTGTATTAATTATCGGATGCTGTGAAACAAACTAAAGTTGTGTCTGTTGTCATTTCAATCGCCGACTAACCTTGTTGTATTCCCCCTTTCCCTCTTCAAAAGGACCACAATGGAAATAAGCTGTTAAGCTTTGTGTTATCCTTGATAATTTTCTTAAATTGTATGTGGAGGCCTCACCAGCTGGAGCGCCCTTACGTATGGATTTTACAAATTGTCAAATAAATTCAAATCAATTCTACAATTCCCATTAAGTTCTAGTCAGGATTTTATCGAACATTAGGATAATTTTTATCAGAAAATGTTTTCAATTAAATTTACTTGTAATGTACTCCTAACTTTCACTAAAATGTTTGTAACAACCACCACATAACATATCCCTAACTTTCTCATAAGGTTTCCAGGTAATTTAATAAGCCAATGCATCAGTAATGCTTTAAGAACATACTGCCGCAACAAAATGAGAGAGCAATAGAAATGGTTCTGAGAAAACATTAGGAGTTAATTCAAAACACCCATCACAACAAGCGGGGAATATTCCCACAATGCTCTCAAAGTTCTAGTGTGACGTTTTGACACGATTATTACAATAATGTTCCCTATACATTCTTCAGTAATCATGATTTAATTAAATTAGTTCTGAGGAAACATTACTGGAGCATTTCGCTAACATTAATGGAGAGATGCCTACCCAGGTATAGGATCTTCGTTTGACCAGTTTCTCACAGCAGGAAAATTATCCTGCAGCAACAGGAAATGTGAATTACTATGTGGATTATAATGGACATTTTTGGATGGGTTGATAAAATGTTTTGTTAAAAGTGTGAATTACAAACTTAAACCCTCTTTTAAAAACCTTGAATACACTATAATACGACGCAGGAACATGTACTGCAACAGGGTGTTCAAATTAAGATCCAGTATAGGCCTAACAACCAATTATGTCTATTGATAACAGACCAGCAATCCGGGGACAATCCCAAGACATTAGCGTATATTCCCATAAAAGTATGGTTCAAGCTAACATTCCACAAAACATCACCACATATATTTTTAAGAATGTCTGAAATATCCTTGGAATGTTCTCCTAACATTCTGTACGTTTATGGCCCAGAATTGTTCTAAAAATATACTTTAACAACAATGTAAGTAGTTCTGAAAATATTGCTGCAGTTTTGCTAATATGGATGTTCCCAATCAGATTGAGCAAATTTTTTGGTGCTCCGTTTGTCAGTGTTCGAAACGGAACATTATTTGTCTTTTTACCTAAACACAGTACTCGACTTTGGCAGGAGCTCACCGGAACAGAGCACTTGCACCTGAAATGTTATTTGGATTGAATTCCTGCATCTCATATAGAATACTAGTGCAAAAGTATGGAGGAGTTCCGTCACCTATTTCCGTCCAAGTCAAGCACGGGCCTAAACATGCATACACCATCAAATATAATTCATAGCAAGCAGTAGGGACGAGGTGGGAAAGGGATCCACTCACCGGACATTTTATTAGGTACACCATCCCGTTCACAAAAATGGATCGCTCCCACAGACAGTGAGTCACGTGGCTTGCTATATAAAGCAGGCAGGTAGACATCGAGGCATTCAGTTACTGTTCGATTGAACGTTAGAATAGGCAAAACATTAGGACCTAAGCGACTGAGCCTAGTATGATCGTTGGTGCCAGCCGATGAAGTATTTCAGAATCGTCCACCCTCCTGGGATGTTTGCGCACGACAGCGTCTACGCTTTACCGAGAATGGTGGGACAAACAAAAAATATCCAGTCAGCGGCAGTCCTGTGGGCGCAAACAAATCGTTGATGAGAGGTGGAAGGAGAATGGTAAGAATCGTGCAAGCTAACAGGTGGCCCACAAACAGACAAATAATGGCGCAATACAACAGCGGTGTGCAGAACGGCATCTTGGCATCCACAACTCGTCAATCCTTGTCACGGACGGGATATTGCAGCAGACGACCATAATATAGTAATGAAATTGAATTATGCTTGATTATCCTTGACCCCCCCCCCCAAAAAAGAAAACGAATTGTAAATTTATAAACAATTGTGAATCTCACTAGCTAACTTGGCTAGTGAGATTCACAATTGTTTATAAAAATTATGAGACCACTTTAAGAAGAGGATGTTGGAAATCCAACGACCGAACCATCCAATGAAGGGAAATATAAATAAATGATCTGGGCTCCTGAAAGGACTTCCCTCTATAATATATAAACAACTGTTGGAAAGCTCATATTCAGAGAAGGCCCATTAAAAAAATATGGTCTACAGATCTAAGTGAATCTTAACAACCCTTTAACTGGAACAGAAAATTGAAAAATAGGACCGTGGCATTCCGTGTTCCCTAAATCAGATAGGCACGTTTCTTCATATGAAGTGAGAGTGCGCTGTAGTTACATGCTTATCCACTGATGAATTGGCGGAGAGTGAGGTGATTGCCATCTAAGAGTCAGGGTTTCATTTGGTCTTCTGGGGGAGGAGGGAGGAGTGACTGACAAGAAACTCTAATTGCCAGGGGGGAGGGGTGGAAAACATTGGGGGTGGGGCTGGAGGAATGGGATGGAAAGATGGAGGCCCACTTCTTTTTTGTTTCTTTCTTTTCCTGTATGTAAAATATGATACATCATTTGTAGTTCTGTAGCTTCTGTAATTTAAAAAATATATATAATTTGGCGTTGCAGGTCATAGGTACAATGTGTGAAGTAATGAACTGAAAATATTGTACCGGTAAACCCCCATCCCCAATTAAAATATTAAAAAAGAAAATGTGCTAAAAAAAGTAGGATGTTGGAGCGTTTGCAAAGTGATTTGATATCAGTGAGTTCACTACGGACTTCCAGTCCTCCTCTATATCAAACTGATTGACTCCATCTAACCTAGGGCTTTAAAAAGACAGTTTGAATACATTCAGAGACAATTAAAGGTGATTTTGATCAAATCATTAAGCTTACAGATGATTGATGGTAAAAACTGAAATGCACAACTGGGATGTTCGCTACCAGTTCCCAAAACAGAAAATTGACAGCAAGGTTTAGGGACTCACATGTTACATATTTACAGGCATTACAGACCATTTCGAATCCCACCGTACCTTCTCCGCTATGCAATCTGGTTTCCGAGCTGGTCATGGGTGCACCTCAGCCACGCTCAAGGTCCTAAACGATACCATAACCACCATCAATAAGAGACAACACTGTGCAGCTATATTCATCGACCTGGCCAAGGCTTTCGACTCTGTCAAACACCGTATTCTTATCGGCAGACTCAATAGCCTTGGTTTCTCAAATGACTGCCTCACCTGGTTCACCAACTACTTCTCTGACAGAGTTCAGTGTGTCAAATCGGAGAGCCTGTTGTCCGGACCTCTGGTAGTCTCTATGGGGGTGCCACAGGGTTCAATTCTCGGGCCGACTCTTTTCTCTGTATACATCAATGATGTCGCTCTTGCTGCTGGTGATTCTCTGATCCACCTCTACGCAGACGACACCATTCTGTATACATCTGGCCCTTCTTTGGACACTGTTAACTAGCCTCCAGACGAGCTTTAATGCCATACAACTCTCCTTCCGTGGCCTCCAACTGCTCTTAAATGCAAGTAAAACTAAATGTCTGCTCTTCAAACAATCGCTGCCCGAACCTGCCCGCCCGCCCGTCCAGCATCACTACTCTGGACGGTTATGACTTAGAATATGTGGACAACTACAAATACCTAGGTGTCTGGTTAGACTGTAAACTCTCCTTCCAGACTCACATTAAGCATCTCCAATCCAAAATTAAGTCTAGAATCGGTTTCCTGTTTCGCAACAAAGCATCCTTCACTCATGCTGCCAAACATACCCTTGTAAAACTGACTATCCTGCCGATCCTTGACTTCGGCGATGTCATTTATAAAATAGCCCCCAACACCCTACTCAGCAAATTGGATGCAGTCGATCACAGTGCCATCCGTTTTGTTACCAAAGCCCCATATACTACCCACCACTGCGACCTGTATGCTCTCGTTGGCTGGCCCTCGCTTCATATTCGTCGCCAAACCCACTGGCTCCAGGTCATCTATAAGTCTTTGCTAGCTAGGTAAAGCCCCGCCTAATCTCAGCTCACTGGTCACCATAGCAGCACCCACCCGTAGCACGCGCTCCAGCAGGTATATTTCACAGGTCACCCCCAAAGCCAATTCCTCCTTTGGCTGCCTTTCCTTCCAGTTCTCTGCTGCCAATGACTGGAACAAATTGCAAAAATCACTGAAGCTGGAGACCCAATCTCCCTCACTAACTTTAAGCACCAGCTGTAAGAGCAGCTCACAGATCACTGCACCTGTACATAGCCCGTCTGTAAATAGCCAATCCAACAACCTCATCCCCATACTGTTATTTATTTTGGCTCCTTTGCACCCCAGTATCTCTACTTGGACATTCATCTTCTGCACATCTCTCACTCCAGTGTTTAATTGTTAAATTGTAATTACTTCGCCACTACGGCCTATTTATTACCTTACCTCCCTTATCTTACCTCAATTGCACACACTGTACATATACTTTTTTTTATATTGTATCATTGACTATATGTTTGTTTATTCCATGTGTAGCTCCGTGTTGTTGTTTGTGTCGCACTGCTTTGCTTTATCTTGGCCAGGTCTCAGTTGTAAATGAGAACTTGTTCTCAACTAGCCTACCTGGTTAAATAAAGGTGAAATATATTTTTTTAAACTTTGGTGCGAAAAGTGCAAATCAATCCGAAGCATGGAGGCCTACAAACCTGACTCAGTTACACCAGCTCTGTCAGGAGGAATGGCCAAAATTCACCTAACTTATTGTGGGAAGCTTGTGGAAGGCTACCCGAAATGTTTGACCCAAGTTTAAATGGTTTAAGGCAACGCTACCAAATACTAATTGAGTGCATGTAAACTTTACCACTGGGAATGTGATATAAGAAAACCTGAAATAAATCTCTACTATTATTCTGATATTTCACATTCTTAAAATAAAGTGGTGATCCCAAATGACCTAAGGCAGGGAATTTTTACTAGGATTAAATGTCAGGAATTGTTAAAAACTGAGTTTAAATGTATTTGGCTAAGGTGTATGTAAACTTCCGACTTCAACTGTATAAAGGTCCCACAGTTGACAGTGCATGTGAGAGCAAAAACCAAGCCACAAGGTTGAAGGAATTGTCCGTAGAGCTCCGAGACAGGATTGTGTCTCAGCACAGATCTGGGGAAGGGCACCAACACATTTCTGCATTGTTGAAGGTCCCCAAGAACACAGTGGCCTCCATCATTCTTAGATGGAAGAAGTTTAGAACCAACCAGACTCTTCCTAGAGCTGGCCGCCCAATCAAACTGAGCAATGGGGTGAGAAGGGCCTTTGTCACAGATCTAGAGTTCCTCTGTGGAGATGGGAGAACCTTCCTGAAGGACAAAGATCTTTGCAGCACTCCACCAATCAGGCCTTTATGGTAGTGTGGCCAGACAAAAGGCACTCCTCAGTAAAAAAGCACATGACAGCCCGCTTGGAGTTTGACCATGAGAAACAAGATTCTCTGGTTTGATGAAACCAAGATCATGCTGTGGGGATGTTTTTCAGCAGCAAGGACTGGGAGACTAGTCAAGATCGAGGCAAAGATCAATGGAGCAAAGTACAGAGAGATCCTTGATGAAAACCTGCTCCAGAGCGCTCAGGACCTCAGACTGGGGTGAAGGTTCACCTTCCAACAGGACAACGACTAAGCGCACAGCCAAGACAACGCAGGAGTGGCTTCGGGACAAGTCTCTGAATGTCCTTGAGTAGCCCAGCAAGAGCCCAGACTTGAACCCGATCGAACATCTCTGGAGAGACCTGAAAATAGCTGTGCAGCAACGCTCCCCATCCAACCTGACAGAGCTTGAGAGGATCTGCAGAGAATAATTCAAGGAACTCACCAAATACAGGTATGCCAAGCTTGTAGCATCATACCCAAGAAGACTCGAGGCTGTAATTGCTGCCAAATGTGCTTCAACAAAGTACTGAGTAAAGTGTCTGAATACTTATGTAAATGTAGTCAGTTATGTTATTTATTTTTTAATTAGCAACACTTTCTAAAAAACTGTTTTTGCTTTGTCATTATGGGGTATTGTGTGTAGGTTGCTGAGGGGAAAAAAACAATGTAATCCATTTTAGAATAAGGCTGTAAAGTAACAAAATGTGTAAAAAGTCAAGGGGTCTGAATACACTGTATCTCTTTAATTTGACTAATAAGTAGACAATAGGCTGTTATGTAATGTGTAAAAAGTCAAGGGGTCTGAATACTTTCTGAAGGCACTGTATGCCCTTTATGGTTAAAAGGATACTAATGTACATGTAGGTCTGTGGCGGTCCTGACATTTTGCCAGCTGGTTATTGGCATGCAAAAAACTGCCAATCTCACGGTAATTGACACTTAATTAACATAAACGTGTTTAGCATCTCCTAGCCTCCACTCATACAAGCCGCTGATGTGCCTTTGTAACATCTACATTAAAAAAAAATGTAAAGTATAATTTTTTTTTTTTTCATATACACCATTACAATAAACCCATGATTTTATGTCTAAAGAAACATAAATGTATTTCAGAAGAACAGAATATGAGCAGGCCTACTGTATGTCATCTGGCTATGGGCCATAGGCTGTAGGCTTGTTATATTAGCAGACAAGATATGCAACCAGTCCTGTGCCATTTTATAGTAAGAAGAATAGAATTGAACTGAATAAAATAGAAAAGGACATTTTTTCTCCCATTCTGGAGCGAGTGCACATATGAAGTGGCTATGTTGAGCGTAAAAGTGATCATTTAAAACAACTCCAAATCTAACATATAGAACCTATTTGGCAACTTTAGTTGCGAATGATACAAAGCTTAAAATGCTTTAGAACTCAAAATATATATGGCCTGCATGATACAACTATAGGCTATTGAGGATTTGAGAAAGTCGCAAAAAAAGCTTCCCTTGTGCAGCCTGCACATGCTCTTTCATCAAGTGATCATACTTTCACCCATCAGACTATTCTCAATTTAAATGTGGTCTTTTACTAATATATAAAATGAGTTGCGATTTAGAATGGCCCATTATCAAAGAGTCAGGGGCAAAAAGACATGTCATCTGTATGCAGTCAATAGCGAGCGGAGGCCGCTTTCCTACCAATTCTTTTTTCAATCATGTTGGATAGTCTACTTCGGTTGTTTCACTCCATGCATCAACCACTGTTTGAGGAGCATGCAGCCTCTGCCTACGTGACAGGTGATATTCCGCCCAAACTCATGGTTGTGAGATATGATGTAGCTAAAAAAAGGTAAATGTGTCGGCCTATAAATTATGAATATATTAAAAAAATCCCTTTTACTAGGCTATTTAAAATCACATTCACTATAATGGTAGGCTAACTCTGTAAGCCACCCTGCACAATCAATGAACCAACAGCATTGCCTAGGCCTATACGTTCTCTCCCAGACTCATGAATAGACAGTTTGGAGCATAATGTAACCAGTCCATCCAGTATGCATAATAACACAGTTCACACTCTGATTACTAAAATGTGTTCATTTTAGAATATTGGTCTAGCCTATTATGTACCAAAGACATCTTAAAATATAATTTAATGTTTTTCTGCCATGCATAGGCTATGTATTGTAAAACAGCACAATTATTATTTTAATTCAGCTTTTTCAGGCTTGAGCTCATATATAGGCCTGTGTATATGCATAAGCTCTAATATGCAAATAGGGTTTTGAATGAATCATCACCTTAGAAAGCGCTGTCCATTTCCTTGTCTTAGGCTTTGATACAACATCCACACGTGTTACACTCAGTTTCAACCTGTTGTTGAACTTTCTTCAAATTGATCATCACAGTGAGGTGAGTTTTAAAAGCATGATACTGTTCTGATGATGTGTTTGATGTGATTTTCTATTGCATTTGCATTGATGTCAGAGTGGTTAGAGGAACAATAAAGCCCTGAGTACCAGGCCATTAGGACCTGATGGAGGGACAAGAGAGCCCTGAGTACCAGGCCATTAAGACCTGATGGAGGGACAGTAGAGCCCTGACTACCAGGCCATTAGGACCTGATGGAGGGACAAGAGAGCCCTGAGTACCAGGCCATTAGGACCTGATGGAGGGACAGTAGAGCCCTGAGTACCAGGCCAATAGGACCTGATGGAGGGACAGTAGAGCCCTGAGTACCAGGCCATTAGGACCTGATGGAGGGAAAACAGAGCCCTGAGTACCAGGCCATTAGGACCTGATGGAGGGACAACAGAGCCCTGAGTACCAGGCCATTAGGACCTGATGGAGGGACAATAGAGCCCTGAGTACCAGGCCATTAGGACCTGATGGAGGGACAACAGAGCCCTGAGTACCAGGCCATTAGGACCTGATGGAGGGACAACAGAGCCCTGAGTACCAGGCCATTAGGACCTGATGGAGGGACAATAGAGCCCTGAGTACCAGGCCATTAGGACCTGATGGAGGGACAATAGAGCCCTGACTACGAGGCCATTAGGACCTGATGGAGGGACAATAGAGCCCTGATGGTATTTAGAAAGTTGGGTACTACCAAAACATGTCCAGAGTGTATAAGAGGAGATTACCATGACTCAACGGTCACGTGGATTTTGACTGCGGTCATGACTCATGACTGCTATTGTGGCGGTAATACGGTCACCGCAACAGCCCTATGTACACCCACAGTGGATTTATTTAGTGCTTGTCTAGGACCCAAATACACAACAGTACAACAAATACAGTAGAAGAAATGACAAAAGCAGACAGTATGAATCAGGACAATTGACCTACCAGCCAGACAATGACAGTGTTATGGCCCATTTGGGCGGCAGCATGCAGAGGTGTCATCCCGTCATTGGCTCTGATGCTCGGCTCCGCCCCGCAGTCCTTCACCAGGTATTGGACGACCTCCAGGTGACCCTCCTGGCAGGCCAGGTAGAGGGGTGTGGCACCATTCTTTGTTTGGGAATCGACAACGCTAAAAGAGGATTAACAGACCTGTATTCAATTTTATTGAATGAATTACCATGTAAAATGACATTGTTTTGGGTAAACATGTATCCGGTTGCCAACACTTGGGAATTAATGCTATTCGTGTGTGTGTGTGTGTGTGTGTGTGTGTGTGTGTGGGGGGGGGGGGCGGGGTTCTGAATAACCAAACTAATCTAATAGGTCAAAAATCCATAACACCCTCAGAATGAGCTCGGTCGAGCCAACTCCACCCCCTGGAACCAAACTCCACCCTCAATGTTCTCCCTGTTTCCCCAAAGGCCAACAGGGTGGACCATCCAATGACAATTCCCGCACTTGCCCCAGATCTCCTAGTCACAGCGGGAGGTCAAGGAGTGAACAAGTGCTTCCCCTCTAAATCCCATAAGGCTTTTCTTTAGTTGGACACTGACTGACAAGCAGGCAATGAGCCCCTTAAGAGGCTTACCGCTCCGCTGGTCCTGCTCCTCACTACCCCAGGGTTAACCAGGCAGCAGTGTGGTGACAGGCCAGACATGGAGGGAGGGGGGGGGGGGGGGTTAATGAAGTAGGAGTGTCAACTCCACGCCGTTTCACCTCACCGGACAGAGCCAACATAGTTAGAACCCAAGCCAACAACTTACTCGACCGAGTAAGCCCCCCCCTTTGTTTTGTGTCTCAAAAACATGACAAAACTCCAAACAGTATGTGTGCATCCTTAGGAGTGCATTTGGAGTGATGCTCCAGGTCAAAACAAGCACCCCTTAAATATTTCACCACAGGAAAGGGACCTTATCTGCAGTTCTGTCATCAGGAAGTGGGCAGACAACTGCATTATTCAGGAGTGAAACTAAAGTGGGACGGAGCTCTCCTGCATCCCAGGGTCTGGAGGGGGAGAACAACATAGGTTTATGGAAAGGGGCTGGTGCTTATATACTAACATTCCCGCATCACACAACCCCCCTCAAATACTACTGGAGAGAAAATGCACCAAGATGTCTGTGCTCTTATGAGATGCCTCATGACAAGGGGGACTACTGAGTTCTAGCCTATACATACTTAGGTACTCCTATAAAGGAAGTGCTTTGAGTACAGGTGTAGATTTCAAAGGGCTTGTCCTTGTGAGAGAGTAGCAATACAAAGTGCAACAATAGATGACACCGTCCAACAAACGCACACACCCAATTATATATATATTTTTTTTTTCAAGCTATCAGGTTTGTCTGCAATTAGTCAACTTGAAATTGCCTCCACTATTACTGGATGTACAGTGTGCAATACACACCCTTCTCCCCTACCCCGTGTTCCGTGGAAGGCCAATCTTATCATCATTATTTCTCCCACACAGGGAAAGATCGCTTTACATAGTCATGCTAAAATCACTTACATTTTTGACATTCTCAACAATTATTTAGGTGCTACTATTTCAGTTTTCTAGCTTGCTGTGGCCTGCACCCTTAGACAGTCTCAACAGGTACAGTTGCGGCTAAATATATTGACACCTGTGTACTTTTTGTAAATAATTCCCTATTTCTTCTCAAATAAGTCAAAAAAAAAATTAAACTGTCTCCACACCTGATTTGATTTTCAACATATCAGAACCAATTTTATTTTTGTAAACTTAAGTTTACAAAAACATTTTTAGAAATGAAAGACAAAATTATTGGCACCCCAGAGATAGTATTTCTATTTATTAAGGATCCCCCACTCTTCCTGGGGTCCAGCAACATTAATGCAGTTCTATACAATTTAAAATATTACATAACATTACATTTCATAACACTTTTACAACACATTAAGTGTGTTCAATCAGGCCACTACTCTACTATCACATATCTACAATACAACATCCATGTGTACAGGTGTGTAGAGTGGCGCAGTGGTCTAAGGCACTGCATCTCAGTGCTAGAGGCATCACTACAAACCCTGGTTCGATTCCAGGCTGTATCGCAACCAGCCGTTGGGAGTCCCGTTGGGAGTCCATTATGGATCCATAACTAAATCAACATCTGCATTTTGAAAGAGTATTTTTTATAATTATTCTATTAATGAAATGTCTTTTTGTTTATTAGGCTACTGTGCAGTCTACAATACATACTGCAGGAAACATGGGAAAGTGCCTAAATCCTTACATAAGGGAGAGCAGACCATGTCTGTACTACAGAATGTGGGGTACGCGAGAGACCAGTGTTATTTCATAGTTGTGATGTCTTCACTATTATTCTACAATGTAGAAAATAGTAAAAATAAAGAAAAATCCTGAAATGAGTAGGTGTGTTAACTTTTGACTGGTACTTGCTTAATTAATTTGATTAATATTATGGTGTTTCAATTCCATGATATTTGAAAAACCCTCAGGGTTTCCGTTAGGATGGAACAGAAAATATGGCGCTGCACAACGTGACGCTCATAAATTCAGAGCGTTGTCAGATTGTCAGTTTGTAAATTCAGACCGTTTTGCTCTTGGAGGACACTGGACGTTTGGGCCAAGGAGTAGGGTTGATTTGAGCATTCTGGCCTTACAACGGCAGTCAAGCATCCAAGCTAAAGTTGGTTAGCTGGCAAGCTACTTCCAGACACAAATGAGACCACTCTGACCATTTTACTCACCCTAGCAGAGCTGGTAAGGCAGTTTTCGTGTTAACCAGAGAGTTGGTGATAAACTGTGCTGCTGGAAACTATTTAATTACGCTTTTTTGCCGACGTTTACTGACACCGGCCATATTCAATGGGTGTTGAGCACTCGTAAAATGAATTATTCTGCGCTCTGGTACACTCAGACGAGCGCGCTCTGAAATCGGTGGAGATAGCCAGAGCGAATTTACAAAAGCACCCGAATGTCCATTGAGAACACACAACGACTATACCATTTAGCTAAGCTAAAAATGATGGGAATAATCAAGTCAATAAACATTGGGTAATTAGATAGCTAACATACCGGTACATACTGCTGTAATGATATGCTATGTGGTTCGTAAGGACAGCGTAGCTAACAAATTGTCAGCCAACATAACTTATTTGAAAAGTCCTTTATTACATTGAGTAGCAAGCTACCCCTTGGTCATTAGGACTAATCTGGTCTGTGATAGGAAGAGGAGTGTTCACACCTAGCTCGGTTATTAGACTATTCTTTAGTAAAGGCTGAATAGTGTATTGTTCAGCTATTAGCTGTTGGGGAGGGGCCCAACTTGCAACAAATTTTTGTTGTTCCCATCTCGTTCCTTTCCCTCTTCCACGCGTCATCATTCTGCGGCTTGCTTGTGGGCGTGCTGGCAGGATATGGCAGCATATTCGGTTGTGCGTCAAGAATTCTGCATGTTTGTATGAAGGTGTGGTTATTCACAGGAAAACTGTTATGCTATGGAGGTACGTGTGTCTTTTTGTCGAGAGCAAAACTTTAGTTCCAATCAAAAATAATTGTTCTGAAAGCAACTTTTATCCGACACAAAGGAAGTCATTTAGAGAACAAAAAATGCATTTGAAAACAAAACAAATTTTGCTATGAACCACCCTCCATTTTGACAATTTTTTGAGTGTCAGATTGGCTACAACCAATACTGCTCAGCCTTTCTTTCCGACACAAAGGAAGTCATATCGGATACCTACGAAGAAGGACTATGTGATGATGGTATCTCAGTTAAGCAGCACTGGGCGTTCTTCCATCCAACTTCCATTATTATTCTCAATCTAACCAAAAGCATTTGAATACGAACGCCTGTTCTCGCCATTTTCAGTTGAATTCATCTAACTTTCTTTCACGGCAACTCATAAGCAGGCCATGTCCTATTTGTTTCATAGTCGATATATAATCATATTTCATGACAGTGTAACGGTTAGCATTTTTTACAGAAGGATAAAAGAACACAATATGTCTGTCAGGGAATGCTATTCTGATATGTCAGATGAGGAGTTATATATGTATAATGTCTCCATCAAATCTAAAAAGTTATTTTAACTTTTTTAATCTTACTTATTCCTAGACAAATATTCAATGATGTATGAAATTGGAGTTGTTCTTTATCAACTGGTAATAGATAAATAATGAAGCAGGTTAATAGGTTAAACATTTCACTTTTAATTCCAGTGCTTTTTTTCAAGATACAACATTGTCTCATTTGGCGGTATAGATCTATTTTCAAGGAAGGTAAGTATATTATTTTGTATGCATATTGCATATTTCCCATCACCTAATGAACAACCACAATACCGGTCTGGTGTTAAGCTTTCTGTGCTGTATTGACGCATCCTGAAAATTACATCTGCTGCTTTAGATTGAACGGTCTTATCTCAGTTATTGTTCATCTCTTCAAAAAATAAGCTATTTTCTTCACTTTCAGAGAGCGAGCTGATCAAGGGGCCGAAAATGTAGATATTGCCAGATGTTCACTGTCTGAGGAACAGGCCGTGGAAGCTTGTAGCGGTATTAATTAGAGAAAGGTAAAGAAGATTTTGTTCGGGCGCCAGGCAGGTATTAACCCTGCCGAAAGAAGGAAATAATAGAACAGCGAGAGTACCACTACCAGACCCACACACATCAGCAGAAGAGACTGCCTAGAGTGTAGCCTGTTGACCAGATAGCCAGCGGAGAGAAAAGAGAATACACACCCTATAGATCCCACATCACAGCACAGTCCTTCCACAATTCTTGGTAACCCCACCAAACATACCTCATATAACAATAATGGCAGAGCAAATAAACAGCAACTTCATACAATAATGAATGAACCCAGTCATCACACAGAGGATTTGCAACAGTTTGTATTCTCTGTTGTGAAGGAGTGCAGAGGGTAGGAATGTGTGGGGTTCATATACACACTACTTCACCAAGCATACCTCATATAACAATAATGGCAGAGCAAATAAACAGCAACTTCATACAATAATGAATGAAACCAGTCATCACACAGAGGATTGGCAATAGTTTGTATTCTCTTCCTGGTGAGGAGTGCAGAGGGTATGAATGGGTGGTGTTCATATACACACACTAGTCCAGCTCCAATGAAACTTCAATGTACTTAGGAAATAGAGTCGGTTTCAGTGTAAAGCACTGGAACATAGCAGGAAAAGAAAGAGAAAAAGAACAAGAGAGGGCTTAGCTGTGGTCTGGAGGGTGCAGGTATCCGGTCTGACTGTCCGATGGTATGTTGGGTTGTAGTTGAACGCTTCGCAACAAATGTTGCTACTAATCCATTTGATCCATAACCATCGCGGTCCCAAATGAGAACAACCACGTCGTCGAGCGATCACACCGAGGATTGATCCAAACACTATACAACCACATACGCTGAAGACAAACAAAAAACCTCTGCAGCATAGCACACAACAAAAACTGTCGCGGTCCCAAATGAGAACAACCACGTCTTCGCATAGCACACACAAACCAAACTGTCGCGCCAACAAGAGCTCCTCTCCAATAGAGCTTAACGAGCTCTTTTATCTCCTCCTTCCTACTGCTCATGTGCTTTTAAAGTGGCAGCGCACTTAAGTGCAGGATTTTGCCACAAGCTTTATTGCTGGCAAGTGTGCATAACCAGAGGTAATTAAACTGTTCTGTGTTCTTTTCTCTCTCTTCCTCTCTGCCTATCTTGTTGTACATGGAACCTGTCTCACATGCATTAATTTAAATAAAAAGTAAGATGTCTGCTGCTAATTTTCAGATTTACACCACATAAACACAGCCATTTTCCCTGGACTATCTGTGGCTGCCAAGTCATGATTTCCCTGGGGGTTAGCCTTGCAATAACCAAGAGGTGAGACACATAGCCCTCTATATTTAAATGTTTCAGGTACACTCCGATAGGTGTCTGCGTCACATACAGTATCATCTATTGTTTGTCTTCATGTGTCTGTTTTTCAGCATAAAGTACTGTGTAGCCACTTAGTGTGGACACTAGGTGAGACCACACACACACACACAATAACAGTCTCTCTTCTTCACTTCATCCCTTTCCCCCTTCTCCTCTAGGTTATATCAGCTGTGTTGGTGAATTACAAACAAAGGTTTCTGTACCAAATATTAAGTTCTGCTTTTCTGATGTATCAAATACTTATGTCATGCAATAAAATGCAAATTAATTACTTATAAAAATCATACAATGTGATTTTCTGGATTTTTGTTTTAGATTCCGTCTCTCACAGTTGAAGTGTACCTATGATAAAAATGACAGACCTCTACAGGCTTTGTAAGTAGGAAAACCTGCAAAAATCGGCAGTGTATCAAATACTTGTTCTCCCCACTGTAGATACTTTTGTACCTGTTTCCTCCAGCATCTTCACAAGGTCCTTTGCTGTTGTTCTGGGATTGATTTGCACTTTTCGCACCAAAGTACGTTCATCTCTTGGAGACAAAACGTGTCTCCTTCCTGAGCGGTATGACGGCTGCGTGGTCCCATGGTGTTCATACTTGCGTACTATTGTTTGTACAGATGAACGTGGTACCTTTAAGCATTTGGAAATTGCTCCCAAGGATGAACCAGACTTGTGGAGGTCTACAATTTTTTTCTGATGTCTTGGCTGATTTCTTTCGATTTTCCCATGATGTCAAGCAAATTGACACTGAATGTATTTCAAGGCCCACCTTCAAACTCAAAGGTACACCTCCAATTGACTCAAATGATGTCAATTAGCCTATCAGAAGCTTCTAAAGCCATGATTTTCCAAGCAGTTTAAAAGGGACAGTCAACTTAGTGTATGTAAACTTCTGACCCACTGGAATTGTGATACAGTGAGTTATAAGTGAAATAATCTGTCTGTAAACAATTGTTGGAAAAATGACTTGTGTCACGCACAAAGTAGATGTCCTAACCAACTTGCCAAAACTATAGTTTGTTAACAAGAAATGTGTGAAGTGGTTGAAAAACTAGTTTTAATGACTCTAACCTAAGTGTATGTAAACTTCCGACTTCAACTGCCAACAAATTCTTCTTGTAGCGATCAATGAGCTTGCTGCAATGTTCTACTTGCAATTTGAACCACTCCTCAGCAGAAAACTGCTCTAATTCGATGTCGAGGGGTGCCCTCGACAAACTGCTGTTTTCAGCAGTTAGGTTATGGATGTGACTCAAATCTGGACTCTTCATTGTTCACTCCAGAACAATCCAGCATTTTTACTTGAAACATTCCAGGGTGCTTTTATGTGTGTTTGGGGTTGTTGTCCTATTGGAAGATCCACATCCTTCAACAGAGACAGTTTTTGGACACTGGGTTGAAAATTGCACTCCAAAACACCTTAATAATCTTCTGATTTCATTATGTCTTGCACACATTCAAGACCCCCAGTACCAGAGACAGCAAAGCAACCCCACAGCATTATCGAACCTCCCCCCATATGTCATTGTAGGGAGGGTGTTCTTTTCTTTGAACACTTCATTTGAGTATTGGTAGACAAAGGAAGATCCCTCTGCTGAAAAACACACTCAAAATCCCACCAACAGTAAAAAAAAGCCTACATTTTTGGGGGAAATGTTCAGTGGACCATTGAACAAAATGTGAGTTCTTTGGCAATACAGATTAGCGGTGTGTTTACTGACAACCAAATTAAGCATTCCATAAAAAGAAGACCCTACAATCAAAGATGGGTGAGGTTTGATAAAAAGTTGTGATGTTGGTTTGCTGCCTCTGGTACTGGGGGCCTTGAACATGCGCAAGGCATGAAAGCGGCACATTATCAGGTGTTCTGTAGTCCAATGTTCAACCCAGTGTCTAAAAATGGGGCTCCATTGAAGGTTGTGGGTCTTCCAGCAGGACAACGACCCCAAACACACATCAAAAAGCACCCAGGAATGGTTAAAAAAAAGATGGACTGTTCTGGAGTGGCCAGCAAAGAGTTGAGATCTGAATCACATCCAATACCTATAGGTTGAACATGGGACAAATTGTCAGTAGAAAGGTGCAGCAAGCTCATTGATGGCTACAAGATGCATTTTGTCTGCAGTTATCTTGGCCAAAGGCTGTGCAACCAGGTACTAGCTCCAGAATGCCAATAATTTTGTCTTAATTTTTTATTAAAATTGTAAACTTATGTTTATAAAATAAAATCTGTTCTGCAATGTAGAAAATCCAATAAGGTGTGGTGACCATAAGTTTTCAATTTCAAAAGATTTTAGAAGAAATAAGGGAATTATTTAAGAAAACTGCAAGGGTGCCAATATATTTGGCCGAAACTGTATGTTACATTTCAGTCATTTAGCAGACAATCTTATCCAGAGCGATTGAAAGGTAAACATCAATAGTGGTTTACAGACTTGGATAAACCCAGACAACAATACATCTTGTTAGAAAGTTGAAGATCTAACAAAAAGCAATACAGAAAAGTGGGAGTGCATTAGGCTAATCCAAATCCTACACTTTAGACCCAGAGAGAGCGAGAGACACTGTTGAAAGTTCACCCACTGTCGCTTAGGCTTTTAGAAAGTCTAAAAGGCTTATTTTATGGCCCTGTCGCTGTGCCTCCCTTGACCACATTCTGCAATTAAGCTCTAGCAAAGCTCTTAATCTGCTCTAATTGATTGTGAAACATGTGTGAAACTCTGTGTGTGACCATCTCGCAGAGGTTTATTGCCAGTTTTCCCCACCTTTTATGTTCCAGTAGCACTATCAGCAGATACTCATCCTGTTAGCTTTGTGGAGAGACAGGATGACAGTGGAGGACAAATTCACCGATTCAGCCCAGGCCGATAAACAGTAAATAAACATTTTAAAAAGATAATACAAAAATAAAATTCTCAAGCTCCCTCTCGTCTCCCTCTGCAGCAGACATACTGTATAGTGATAAGCAGACACATGCACATTTGTGGCCTGCTGGAGGTCATTTTGCAGGGCTCTGGCAGTGCTCCTCCTGCTCCTCCTTGCACAAAGGCGGAGGTAGCGGTCCTGCTGCTGGGTTGTTGCCCTCCTACGGCCTCCTCCACGTCTCCTGATGTACTGGCCTGTCTCCTGGTAGCGCCTCCATGCTCTGGACACTACGCTGACAGACACAGCAAACCTTCTTGCCACAGCTCGCATTGATGTGTCATCCTGGATGAGCTGCACTACCTGAGCCACTTGTGTGGGTTGTAGACTCCGTCTCATGCTACCACTAGAGTGAAAGCACCGCCAGCATTCAAAAGTGACCAAAACATCAGCCAGGAAGCATAGGAACTGAGTAGTGGTCTGTGGTCACCACCTGCAGAACCACTCCTTTATTGGGGGTGTCTTGCTAATTGCCTCTAATTTCCACCTGTTGTCTATTCCATTTGCACAACAGCATGTGAAATTTATTGTCAATCAGTGTTGCTTCCTAAGTGGACAGTTTGATTTCACAGAAGTGTGATTGACTTGGAGTTACATCGTGTTGTTTAAGTGTTCCCTTTATTTTTTTTGAGCAGTGTGTATTATGCATTGTTACCCAGAAATTATTTGGATTTATTTTTTTGAAACATCCCAAAATCCTGTCAGGGTTAGCCACATTAGCGCTGTTTGTGGATAATGGCTAGGTAAGTGGGTTAGCTTACTTTGGGATGTGTCTCAACAGGAGTCGGAGGGAGGGCAGGTCTCCCTTGGCAGCAGCATAGTGGACAGGCAGGGCCCCAGTCTCTGTGGACACCCTGGCATCAGCCTCCCCGCTCTTCAGCAACCAATCAGTGATCTCGTGATGGCTGAACCGGGAGGCGAGGTGGAGAACGGTGGCTCCGGAACTATCCCTGTCCTGCAAAACATGGGAAACGTGGAAAATATTAGAAATAGGCGTCAGGGCTTATGTGTCGGGTTAGTTTGGTTACATCCTAGTAGTAGCCTAGATCAAGGACACGTGTTACATCACGTACGTACACAGGACTATTCAATGTCTGTGTCAATGGGTGCGTAACTGGTGGATTGGAAGTCAAACACAGGAGAGCAGAACTTGGTAAATAGCCAGAGCCGTTTAATGTACATAACTACCGGCATACAAAGGTAACAAAACACATGGGCACAACAACCCGTATCGCACCAGTCACATAAAGCACACGCACTTACAATAAACAATTCCCGACAAGGACATGGGGGAAACAGAGGGAACATATACAACATGTAATTAGGGAATTGAAACCAGGTGAGTGCGACAACCAGGCAAAACAAATGGAACATGAAAAATAGATCGATGATGGCTAGAAGACTGGTGACGTCGACCGCCGAACACCGCCCGAACAAGGAGAGGAACCGACTTCGGCAGAAGTCGTGACAGTCTGGTTTGTGCTAATGTATGCCTTGTATCGTCCAATCAATTCACTGGACTCACTTCACCTTTATGTCAGGAACAAGAGAGTACTATTTATAAACAACAAAATAGCTCTATACAGCATTAGAAAAGATGACATTATGCCCTGCATTCAAGTCTGCCTGAAACAGATTCAAGTCATTTAAAAAAAGGTATGAAACCATTATTAAAAAGAGATGGGGTGAACCTGAAATAATTTGAAAGACGTTCATATATGATCTGAATTGGGTAACACTGTGCCTGAAACCACTCACAAAACAAGAGGTGTCAATGACACGCTGACATATAGAGTGGAAACGAACAAGGACCACCCACTGTGTCAAACTCCATCTAGACTACATTACTAATGGTAAGAGAGGCCATATACAAATGCTTGCCAATTTGCTTATCACTTGCACACTTTGTGGTGGCTGTATAGTCGGTCAACCACTTCAGCCTAGCATTGAATGGTGAACATGTAGCGGTAATGAAGAGATCTCTTATTAGGCTGCTCCCGTTACTGGCACTAGTTTATTGAGCAGAAAAAAAGGGGCAAAATAATTGTAGTAGTAGTTGTCGTCAGTAGTGTGTATTCGTGGACGCAAAGGGAAGCAATGTCTCCGTTTCATCATTTTCTTTCAAATCGCAAGAGGCTGAATGTATCTTACAGGAGAAAGCATCCAAGCGAGTGAAACAGCGCCCTTCTGTCTCTCTACGAGTAGGCCACTTATCTGATGCCGTCTGGTCCAAACGACTATGACATTGTTGCGGCCCGTAGCATTGAAGGGAAGAGAAGCCACTGAGCATCTGGCCTCCCTTGACAAAAAAAACAAAACAGAATTAGCCAAATCAGCATTGAGCTAAACTGGGGATGGTCCTGGCGCACCAAAAAACTAGATGTCAAAGGAAGCCAGCTTGGATTTGGCATCACGCCCATCAAATCCCATTGAAAGCATACGTCATTGACAGAAAAACTACAATTGTTGCATCTCGTTGTGCTGCCCTCCGGTGGCTAGCTAGCTAAAATTGGCCCTTACCTAAATTAGCCATGTATGCAGACAGGGATTTGGACTTGTGGTTTAACTTAATTCACCGTACTGGCCAATTATTATGACGGTGATTCTGATCCAACCATTAATTCATACATTGTTGTGCCCCTGGCCTGAGAGGATGGAAGTTCAATATGCAGCTAGATGTAGAAGGCTAATGTTAACTAGCAAACATTTCCCACGAAGGGAAGTTAGGCTAGCGAGCAAGCATTTTAGGCAGGTAGCCTAGGACAAGAAAATTAATAAATAAGTGTACTGTATGACAGAGTGATAGACTGTTGTCAACATGAGAGGAGGATGGCATTGCAACATGTGTTTCTACTTGCACACACACACACAAATCAGAAGCATGGACAGCCACATAATATTTAGCTTTAGTTGATTGGACTAAATAGTTTTTTGGTATCTTAGTTGTCACTGTATTAGACTAAGCAGAGGTGATTAGATGATGTTGAAATGGTGCTGGAATGGTGGAGGCAGCTCCTGTTTTCTTTGTGACTTGCAGCAACTCTCCGTGCTCCTAACGTAATAGTTGTTTAGTGGTTCGAAAATGTCGGAAACATTAACTTGCTTGAAGGTCATGTAACTGTCTATTACATGCAATACACTTTGTGGACTTCACTGGACAGAGGTTGCTATCCAGTTTTGTGATAAAACAAAAAAAGTTACCGTTGAATTTCTTCTGCCGCTGTTTTCTTACTGTCTCAGCCTTTAGGCCTATACATCACAGTCGCAAGGCATATGAATTAACGGGTTATAGAACAAACAATGCAATTATCACAACAGGTTGTAATAGGGCTTTTTTTATTTAGGGGGTGGGTGTTTGGTTTCCCCAGTGATTTTACCCATGCACCGCTACTGGTAGTCATGCCATTGATTTGGGGAGAGTAACCACTTATTTAACCCCCCCTAATATGTTGGTGAACGGACCATCAAGAGAATTTAGCTGCGTTTATTAAAGGTTGCTTGATGATGCATAGTATTAGTGAGAATGATGGCATACAAGAAGTCACTCATCCCTCCTTTCCATGTACCCTCTCTCTAAAGCCTGAGACACGCATGGTAGAACAGCCAGAGGAGAGAGAGGCTCCATTTTCCCTCCATAGCCCTTACTTCCTTTTCAGACCTTTTGAGACATTAATGCAAATTCAGTACTAGCGTCAATCCCGCCATTCAAATAAAGGAGCATGGGTGTACACCTTAAATAATAATTTGTGGTGCTTCAAAATGGCGTCAAGGCATTCTTTGGCCCTCCTCCCTGTTTATTTTGTTGTCAACCCTTTGTATCATGTATAGACAAGCTCAGACATGTGGGACTGGGGGCTACATTTTAACACTGAAAGGCTAGTGGAGGTAAGCTCAATGCACACACTGGCACTAGTCGCCGCCTCCTCAATACCATCATAAGTAGCCAACTCCCTGAGACCTATTTATGAATGAGAAAAATGATCCCTAGTTTTTTTGCTGCATTGGTCAGTGAACAAAGCAGTGTGAATTAGAGTTCGTCACGAACGCAAGTTGAGGTGACTAAACTGCTTGGAGTAACCCTGGATTGTAAACTGTCATGGTCAAAACATATTGATACAACAGTAGCTAGGATGGGGAGAAGTCTGTCCATAATAAAGGGCTACTCTGCATTCTTAACACTATCAACAAGGCAGGTCCTACAGGCCCTAGTTTTGTCGTACCTGGACTACTGTTCAGTCGTGTGGTCAGGTATCTAGCTGGCTATCCAACACTGGAAGTCTTCCAAGTCAAAGTAAGCTTTTGTTTTTATTATTTTATTTCCACCGGGGCCCGCCAGTGTAACTGCTAAACTCCTTGCTGACTGTACTGCATGATTGTAGTGGGTTTACTAAAGCGTTAGTTCCAGTAGCTATGTTGACTATGACGTTGTAAAATGGTGACAACGATGTAGGCTGTGTGTAGCTGTTAAGATGATATGAAGGTTTGGCTTGGAAATATTTTTCCTCCTGGTCACAGACAGCTGACGTGTTGTGCACTGAAGTCCACAAGCAAAGGGACAAAGGTGAGAGGAGAGCACGTAGATGTGAGAAGTAATTATACAACGATCAAAGGGATCATGCTGTATGTATGTGGCTGCTATGAAAGTGAACTGTGTTTGCGTGTAGTCAGAGGTGTGTTCAGTCCACTGATCCGGTTAACTTTACTTAACGGAAGCCAACGGAACAAAACAGGGATAAAAATACCTACATTTGTCCAATAGAAGAAACTAATTTGCAAACTGTTGGACTAATGACTACACCCTAGATCAGCTAGATGCAGGCAAGGAGTGTACAAGGTGGTATTGAATGTGTCACTGTCGGTCACCTTGATTACTCAAATTTCTCGACCTGCTAGACAGTTAACTCTTGATCCACGATATAGCAGGAGATGTATAGCCATAATACAGCAGCAGATTATTATCAATGTCAAAAACTACACTGAAGTCTAACAAAAAGATCCCCTAATTTTCTTAGCAATTTCAGCCAGTCAGTCAATTGTGTAAGTGCTGTACATGTTGAGTGCCCTTCCCCCTATAAGCGTGCTGAAAGTCTGTTGTCAATTTGTTTACTGTGAAATAGCATTGTATCTGGTCAAACACAATATTTTTCAAAAGTTAATTATGGGTTGGTAACAAGCTGATTGTCTTTCATTCTTCTATAAACTGTTTCGACCAAAGTCATTTCAGGCTACTACAAGAACCAAAGCCCTGCCTAACCTAAGTACAGGAGGTCCCTAATGTAAACTGGATCTCTTTCCTAAATTGGAAAAGCTTATAAGACTGTGCCACTTTACCTACTCCATGCTGTCCTACGTTAGCTAGCTATGGTTGGTAAAGCAAAAAAATAAAACATTTAAAGAAAGTGTGATTTACAAAATTGGAACCTAATATTAGCAACTTATTTAATTATTTTGATGCACCAGTACATCGTATGCACATTTATAACACAATTTGTCACAGTGTATTATTTATGACAGTTTTATAACCTTAAAATTAAAAAAAAGCTGTCAATGATCTTCATATATATATATATATATATATATATATATATATATATATATATATACACACACACACTTTTTTTTATTTTTACCCCTTTTTCTCTCCAATTTCGTGGTATCCAATTGGGAGTTAGTCTCATCACTGCAACTCCTGTACAGACTCAGGAGGCAGGTGCTTCACTGGGTGAGATTCCTGTTTGAAGCTTGCTCCGCCCCCTCTATGATGTCACACCAACGAAGTGATTTTGCAGGTTTCTCTGCAAGGGCTTATGCCGCGTTCAAAACAACTCAGCAATCTCAGACTTCCGACGTCAGAGTGTTCAAGACAACTGGGAACAATTTTTTTTTTTTTTAACTAGCGCCGACTGCGAAAAAGCGTTTTAACCCCCCCCTCCGGAGTCCCCAGTTGTCTTGAAAGCACCATTAGTAACAATGGTTTTGATTTTCACTTGTCAGACCAAAAAATGTACTTCTCAGGATTAATATGTCCCGGTTTACATGATGTCCAACTTTTTCTGAATTCACCCTATATATTTCTCTGTTTTAGCCAGGGTCCTACTTCCAATGTTAGGGTCGCCAGTACTTAATTAACATGGATTTGTTTTCTTAATTTTTTTCTTTCAAGTTCTCTGTGGTTTGTCTCTTTTGGAGGTTTCTTGTCGCTCGTAGTGTTCACAAGACAAGTCTAACACTTACTTATACCCTGCAGACCAACCCCGGAAATTACTTATTCATTATACAAGGGGTCACAAGCTCACTACCCAGCAGCTCCATAAGTTCACCACAAAAATGTCAAACTGTTTCACATTGTTCAAACTCAGGCCTCCCCCATTCAATACAAACTGTTTCACATTTTATTTCAGTTCAACAAGGTCTCTACACATCAATCAGGCCATTACATTTTATTGCAAACATTTGCTTTACTTCGAAGAAACAGCTGCACCATCATGTTACATAAGCACACCCTAAATGAGGACATCCGAACATACTTCACTTTTTACTAAAACTTTCCCTGAACATTTATTTACAACACAAATGTCACACTTTGAAAACAAGTTTCCATCCAACCTTTTTATACAAGTAAAGTACATGTCGGATAAAAATGTCACCACAGGCCTTTACTTCGAAGAAACAGCTGCACAGGAAGAACACAGGAATAGCTCAATCAATCACCTTTTGACACATACCGTCTCCTTAATTCTCTCTCTCATGGGTACCTGGGGTCTGGGTGTAATCACTAATAACAATCTCAGGTGTTCTCAATTGCAACAGGTGTGCCTTTAGCCCTGATATAGCCATTACAATGATCCCGTGTGTTGTTCGTTGAGACAAAAGCCTGGACAAGCATAGTGGTGTAGTATAGACAAAGGTAATCCCTTTAGGCCTATCACAAATGTCAAAGAACTGTCTGCGTGACTAATTGTGTTAGTATGTTGAAGTAGTGTGAAAAAGTGTTGAATGGAATTTTCAGGCTGGAAATGTGGCAATATGCTCAATTTTACAGACAAACTAATGACCTGACAGAGATGGTTAGGGACTATCCAAGATGACTACTCTTGTGACATAATACATGTTTTCAGGTCTAGGCTGCAGGACTATTGGAACAAATGCCATACACTGTAGGCCTTGACCTGGCTGCTCTAGACGTTGTCGTATAGATATCGGAAGGTCTGAAGCTCTTGTTTGAAAGGAGAAAAATAGGCCTGTGGTGAATTACGTGATGACTATAGGGAACTAATCATACCATTTAAAAAGCTACTGTACTGTATGCCCGAGGCAAGAAAATAACTTGACTCACCGCGGTGTGACATCCCCCTTGAGTTAATAGCCACTGTAAGCAGGATAGGTTGCCAGTGGCAGCAGCGTCGTGTGCCGGGCTGGCGCCATTATTAGCCAAACAGTTGCCTGGTAAACCAACTTCTTCCACGAGGAAACGTAGGCAAGTCAGTTTTCCAGTACGGGCGGCGTGGTGGACAGGTGAGGCTCCCAAAAGGTCCTTTACTCCGCTGTTCAGTATTTTCTCCGCTAATTGCACTTTCAGAGTTTGTACATCCCCCTGCCTTGCGGCAATCAGTGTCCTTTCCACCACCATAACTGCGGCTCGACAACTCCTCCGTATTTATAAACGCACCATCTAAATGAGGTTAATCTCTATTTAACTCGAACTATTTTCTTCGTAGATAAGTCATTTCAGTCATGTGTTCATTACAGGAACAGAAATGCATGTCCAGTCTTTAGAAGCCTATCCTGCTGAATTGACAGATTTTTAAAAATGCATCTCTAAGTAAGCATACTTTTTGAGAACGAGAAAAAGCCTATTTCTTTGGACATGTCTTTCAATGCGCATGTATTTGGTCATTTTACTACGTAAAAACATATGTTTTTGCTTTATATCCACAGACTTGACCAATTACCAGTCATGTTCGTATAATTGAGCGAATGAAGTTAATCATTATTGCGTACCGGTGATTTGTAATCGCGCACGACGATAATGTTCAACTGATGGCTACCTTGTTCTCCGCTGCCTCAACACCATAGCTCAAACACCTGCTGCAGGGATATTCCTTGGTTTTATCGCCTTCTTTCTTAGATATTACTCAGCTTTGAGAACGTTATCGACGTTGTAGCCCATTAAATTAGCTACGAAGAATATTGCGCGCGGCTATCTTGGCTCATGTATCTGTGGCCACAGATTGCGATTTGGGACTCAGCACTTGTTAAATAATCCATCAGGGGGGAGATCACTCCTGCAGTAACAGAACGTCTCTAGAAATCGGATCAGTAGTTAAAGAGACAGTAACCTATGTCAGGGGTGGCCAGTCCTCACGGAGAGATACTTGTTTTGCAAGCTTTTTGCACCAACCTAGCTACCCAACCTACAGCCTTATACACTGACACTGCTAATCAAATATTAATCAGCACCTTGATTAGCAGAATCAGGTGTGTTAGAGAAAGGGTTGGTACCAAAACCTCCGGACCCCATCTGCTCTGCGGGAGGAGAGTTGACCACTTTTTAGTTTGGGATTGTGCTATTTCAGTGGTCGATAAATAACATTGTAGCAAAATCTATCTACCCTTATAAGCAGTAGCAGTGCTTTGGTAAAATCACTGGGGAAGCCAAGCAACAAAAAAAGCCATATTACAACCTATGGGGCATTGATAATTGGATTGTTTGCTGTATAACCTGTTAGTTAATATGCCTTGCGACCGTGATAAGGTCGAGACACAGTGGCAGAATAAATCAACCACACCTTTATTTCATCACAAAACCTGAGAGCAACCTCTGTCTGGTGATTGCCACAAAGCATATTGCATGTAATAAATAGTTACATGACCAAAAGCATGGTCATGCTAGTTAATGTTTACGACATTTTCGGACTACTAAACAACTATTCATTTAGAACCAGGGAGAGTTCAAATCAAATCAAATGAAATGGTATTAGTCACATGCGCCAAATACAACAGGTGTAGACCTTAGAGTGAAATGCTTACTTACAAGCCCTTAACCAACAGTGCAGTTTTAAGAAAATACCTAAAAAAGTAGAGATAAGAATAACAAATGATTAACAATGTGGAGGCTTTATACAGGGGCTACTGGTACAGAGTCAATGTGGCGGCTTTATACAGGGGCTACTGGTACAGAGTCAATGTGGAGGCTTTATACAGGGGCTACTGGTACAGAGTCAATGTGCGGGGGCACCAGTGTCGAGGTAATTGAGGTAATATGGACATGTAGGTAGAGTTATTAAAGTGACTATGCATAGATAATAACAGACAGTAGCAGCAGCGTAAAGGGGGGCAATGCAGGTAGTCTGGGTAGCCATTTGATTAGCTGTTCAGGAGTCTTATGGCTTGGGTATAGAAGCTGTTTAGGAGCCTCCTGGACCTAGACTTGGCACTCCGGTACCACTTGCCATGCGGTAGCAGAGAGAACAGTCTATGACTAGGGTGGCTGGAGTCTTTGACAATTTTTAGGGCTTTCCTCTGACACTGCCTGGTATAGAGGTCCTGGATGGCAGGAAGCTTGGCCCTGGTGATGTACTGGGCCGTACGCACTACCCTCTGTAGTGCTTTGCAGTCGGAGGCCGAGCAGTTGCCATACCAGGCAGTGATGCAACCCGTCAGGATGCTCTCGATGGTGCAGCTGTAAAACCTTTTGAGGATCTGAGGACCATGCCAAATCACAAGTAACAAAGAAAACAGGAGCTGCCTCCACTATTCCAGCACCATTTCAACATCAAATCACATATGTTTAGTCTAATACAGTGACAACTAAAAGATACCAAAACTGTTTAGTCCAATCAACGTAACCTAAATATGATTTGGCTGTCCATGGTTGTGATTTCTGTTTGTGCTTGCGTTCGTGTAATGCCATCCTTTCTTTCATGTTGAGAAAATGATCTATGACTCCGTCATACAGTATGCTTTTAGTTTGTGTTGTCATAGGCTACCTGGCTAAAATGCTTGCTCGATAGCCTAACTTCCTTTCATGGGCTACGAGGACCCAGCTAGTTTACATTAGCCTACTACATTTAGCTACATATTGATCTTCCATCCCCTCAGGCCAGGGGCACAAAGTATGAATTTATAGTTCGATCAGAATCGCCATTATAATCATTGGCCAGTAAGAAGAATTAAGTAAAACCCACAAGTCCAAATTCCTACATCCATCCATGGTTAATTTAGGAAAGGGACACTTTTAGCTAGCTAGCTAGCCACCGGAGGACAACAACACAATGAGATGCAACAGTTACATTTTATTCTGTGATTTGATGTTTTGCTCCTGATGTGATTGGTGTGAAGCCAAATCCAAACTGGCTTTCCTTGACACTTTTTTTGGGTGCGCTCACTCAGTTTAGCTCAATGCTGATTGGCTATTATTAGCTTCCCTTGCATTCAATACTACGGGCGGAAAAAATGTAATAATAAGACAGCATCATATAGGCCTAGATGGGATACACATACAGAGACAGAGGGGCGCTGTTTTGCTCACTCGGATGCTTTCTCCGGTGAGATACATTGCCAAACTTATGTGGACACCTGCTCTTAGAACATGTCATTCCAAAAATCATGGGGATTAATATGGAGTTGGTCCCCGTTTGCTGCTATAACAGCCACTCTTATAGCACTCCACACTTCTGGGAAGGCTTCCACTAGATGTTGGGACATTACTGCTGGGACATGCTTCCATTCAACCACAAAAGCATTAGTGAGGTGGGGCATTGTTGTTGGGCCACTAGGCCTGGCTCGCAGTCGGCGTTACAGTTCATCGCAAATATGTTCGATGGGGTTGATGTCAGGGTTCTGTGCAGGCCAGTCAAGTTATTCTACACCGATCTCAAAAAAACATTTCTGTATGGACCTCACTTAGTGCACGGGGCATTTTCATGCTGAAACAGGAAAGGGCTTTCCCCAAACTGTTGCCACAAAGTTGGAAGCACAGAATTGTATAGAATGTCATTTTATGCTGTAGCATTAAGATCTCTCTTCACTGGAACTAAGGGGCTTAACCTGAACCTTGAAAAACAGCCCCAGACCATTCCTCCTCCACCAAACTTTACAGTTGGCACTATATTACAAGCATTTCGTTACACTCGCAATAACATCTGCTAACCAAGTGTATGTGACCAATAAAATTTGATTTGATTTTTGCATTCGGGCAGGTAGCAATCTCCTGGCATCCACCAAACCCAGTATCGTCCATTGGACTGGTAGATGGTGAAGCGTGATTCATCATTCCAGAGAACGCATTTCCACTGCTCCAGAGTCCAATGGCGGCAAGGTTTACACCACTCCAGCCGATGCTTGGCATTGCGCATGGTGACCTTAGGCTTGTGTGCGGCTGCTCGGCCATGGAAACTAATTTCATGAAACTCCCGACAAACAGTTATTGTGCTTACGTTGCTTCCAGAGGCAGTTTGGAACGCGGTAGTGAGTGTTGCAACCTAGGACAGATGATGTTTACGCGCTATGCACTTCAGCACTCGGCGGTCCTGTTCTATGATCTTGTGTGTGTAACCAATGTGAAATGGCTAGCTAGTTAGCAGGGTGCGCGCTAATAGCGTTTCAATTGGTAACGTCACTCCCTCTGAGACCTCAAAGTAGTTTTTCCCCTTTCTCTGCAAGGGACGCTTTTGGAGCGATGGGTAATGATGCGTCGTGGGTGTCAGTTGTTGTGTGCAGAGGGTCCCTGGTTTGAGCCCAGGTAGGGGCAAGGAGAGGGACGGAAGCTGCACTGTTACATGTAGCCTACCACTTCGCAGCTGAGCCGTTGTTGCTCCAAGACTTTTCCACTTCACAATAACATTTACATTTAAGTCATTTTGCAGACGCTCTTATCCAGAGCGACTTACAAATTGGTGCATTCACCTTACTTACAGTCGACTGGAGCAGATCTAGCAGGCCAGAAATGTTACAAACAGACTTGTTGGAAAGGTGACATCCTATGACGGTGCCACATTGAAAGTCACTGAGCTCCAATTTTTGTCTATGGAGATTGCATGGCTGTGTGTTCAAATTTATACACCTGTCAGCAATGGGTGTGGCTGAAATAGCCAAATCCACTAATTTGAAGGGGTGTCCACATACGTTTGGCATTGTAGTGTACATTCAGCCTATTGAATTAAAGGAAAATTATGAAACAGAGACACGAACATTTGATAATTTTCTGTTTTTCTTGGTCAATTTTTGGGGGACGCCTGGCTTCCCTTGACATCCATCATTACACACCACTGCTTATAAGGGGCTGTAATGTCTTTCAAAGCAGTGTTAGTCCTATGTATATTTTAATTCCGAAATCCTTTTACATACTCGAGATAGACTCTGCATTACCCAATATAATTAGTGGTTCGCATCAGGGGACACACAATAGCCTGTAGGCCAGGTAGCCCATGCTATATCAGAAAACGTTTTAAATCATTTTTGCTCATATCAAAAAACAGATCTTATTGTTGATGTAGTCCAGAAACAAAATGTATGGCTTGCATCATGTAAAGGGACCCTGCAATAATATTTATTGGAAGTAGGGGTGGAGCAACACGTGTGAGAGTCGTGCGTTTTCTCGTGCATTTTGTAGGCCATTTCAATATCAGGAGATGGCGTGCAGTGGATAGCGGCTGTTTTACGGGCTCCCGACCAATTCTGAAACTTTGTGTGGGGGGTTTTATTACTTTTTAACTCTGCTTTGTTTTGAAAACGCTTGTAAGTAAGCATTTCACGGCAAAGTTTACACCTGTTGTATTCGGCGCATCTCACAAATATATATATATATTATTTTTTTTATTCTCCATCTCCGTAGCATACCTGTGCACATGCCTCTCCATGGTTGACTGTGATGAATTGCAATATGTTTCATCACCAAAGTGTGTCAGGAAATCATCATATGTTGGACCACAGCTCACACAAGCAACCTAGCTGGGTATGCATCAATATTGGATAAAACATCAATAATCTGTGAATAAGATATAGCCTTAAAGCCCCAATGCAGTCAAATGATGTCCCTGTGTTTTATATCATATTGTACAACAGCTGATGATACTAACACTGTTAGTTTCAGTGTTAGAAGTGTAAAAGGGATAAAAAATGTGATCAGTGTTATTTCCTGATAGTTTCTGGTTGAAAATACAATTTTATTTTACCTTTATTTAACTAGGCAAGTAGGTTAAGAACAAATTCTTATTTTCAATGATGGCCTAGGAACAGTGGGTTAACTGCCTTGTTCAGAGGCTGAACGACAGATTTGTACCTTGTCAGCTCTGGGAGTCGATCTTGCAACCTTTCGGTTACTAGTCCAACGCTCAAACCACTAATTAGAGCGTTGGACTAGTAACCGCCGCAATCAACACAGGACCTTATAATCAGCAGGCTTGCATGAGTTTTGGGTTTCCATGGTGACATCACCGTGGGGTAAATTGGTTAATAGACCAATAACAAAGAGTTCCAAACCTCTCTGCCAATAACAGTTAGTTTTCCGTTATCCCCTCCCCACTCAGTCTTAGCCCTAGCAAAATTCTTGCTTGAGAGATGTTTTCTTGCTAAAAAGCAAATTTTTACGATTTTAATGGAAATCTATTACAGTAGAGTACTTAACTGTTTCCCAGAAATTATTTGATATTAATATAAAAATGGCTGCATTGGGCCTTTAAATGAGACTTGTATGTTAGGCTGATCTTTACCACAAAAGCATTATTGAGGTCTCATAGTTCCCAACATTTTTATAGCCTAATATAATATTTGTATATTTGTATATATATTTGTATGTATGATATTCTTTCAGAGACTTTAATCCCATCATATTCTATTCGTTTTGTTTAGTTAGACTTGCAAGAATCATGTAATGGCGTTTAATAGAATTCCAGCCCTTAAGATGATTTAACAAACGGTTTTAAGCACAGAAATATGAGCATTGTTGCTGTATCATAAGCACGCATTCTATTTTACTACTCGTGTTATCTGGTTTATCACTTTCTGCTCAAGCACACTCTGTTGGTTGGGTCTCTATGGGTTGAGCCCCGTGCTTAACTCGTACCTCATGGGACAATCTGTTGCCATAAGCCCAATTGTTATAGACACCATGCGGGTGCTTGCTAAGAGGAGGTGCTTATTAAATGCCCAGTGCAGTCAAAAACGTGATTTTTCCCGTGTTTTATATATATTTCCACACTATGAGTTTGGAATAATACTGTGAGATTGTGAAAATGATGATAATGCCCTTTTTAGTGTAAGAGCTGTTTGAAAATACTGCCGGAAGTTTCAGCCTGTTGGATGGAGGCTGTAAATGAGTTAATAGACCAATAAGAAAGAGTTACAAACCTCTCTGCTAATAACAGCTACTTTTCAGGTTTCCCTTGCTTGAGAAATTGCTCTTTGTTAAGTAGCTATTTTTGTAAAAAATTATTTAAAAAAAAATTGAAAACAAACTCGGCAAGGTAGCCTCTTGTTACCCAGACATGATTTGATATTGAGATAAAAACAGCTGCATTGGACTTTTAAAACCCCATGAGGGACTGGCAATTAATTGATGGCACAAATAAGGAACACTAGTTTTATTGCCAGAAATAAATGGATATGTTTTGCGCAATCGTGATTATTAGGCTAAAATGCCTTTTTTAGGCTTTCAATAGGCTTTCAAAAAAACGACCTATATTTTATATATTTATTTATATGCTTTATTTTATTGTTGTAGAGAACAGCTGCTGTATATAACCTACTTATAGCACAAACATTTTGGGTTATAAGGCTATATAGACCATATAGAGAAATAAAGCACTATGGAGCTAGACTAGTCTTTTATGGGTATTTGTTTCCATGGTCATTTTAAACGCTCCAAATGTTTGGAAATCCCGATTGACTTGGAACAGGCTTTCCAACGGTTTTTCAATTTGAACGTTGAAGACGAAGTCTGGGAACGCGGGGGTATTCCTTGCACGCGTCTGACGTGTGACAGTTATTCAATTACATTCAGAGCATGGCCAAACTGAAGGCCCGTTGTTATCGCCATCTGCTGCTTGCCTGCGCGGGAACATTCAAATCAGGAACGCTGCTGCCTCCCCGGGGAACTTCAGTGACGTTTTGGTTTCCAATATAGGCCTACCAATTTGTTTTCAACATTTTAGTAACCTATTGAAAATTGTGAAAATTAACAATGTAGGATATTACAAATAGATTTTAATGGCAAGTTAAACCAAAATTATGGGTGGAAATAGCCAAATCTATAAGACAGATCAAATAAAACAAAATAAAAAAAGATAACAAAATTGACTCGAATTAAAAACAATGACAACAATAACATGAGCAACAAATCACTGCATATTATACCCTGCAATTAGGCCTAGGCCTATATTGTAGGTTTGTGTTTTACATTCAAATGAAAACATGTATTTACATTTTATGGCTAAATATAAACATGTTATTAAATATATTTTCCAGTGTAGGTCTACTGCAGTTACCAAATTCCTTTACTAATGGCAGTGCCTCCACACAGCCTCCGCAGAGAGAGGTTGGCCCATCTGTCCAAATGCTCAGCGGGGTGGCGCGTGCCATGAATTAACCTCGGTTGAGCAAACAGCACGCGTGCAGTTGGAGGCCTATTCATTGTTTCGCTTCTTAAATCAAGAGCCTCTCATATAGTACCTTAAATTCATTTTGAAATCAAATTACAAATAAAACGGCCGTGTTCTTATTTATTTTTTTATTCAGAGTTCAATTGGGTGTTTAATGTCACTTTTTTTATGGTTCCATTTTCAACACTTTTCTTTTTAAACCTTTGTGACAATCGTTATTATCCCACCTCCAAGACGCCTACCGTTTTACATGTATTTTGGCACAGTCCTGTGCGTCATCATCTAGTCTCTGAGGGGAGATTTATTCTCACAAAAACCGATACGTTGACCAATTGGAATTTTTCCATATAAAATGATATATGTAAATATGTTCTCACGGAAATTACAACTACATTTCCTTATATAATTGACAACTAGGATTTATATGCATCCCAACACCATACTTTTCTGCAATCTATAAATGCCGCATTTATAACCCCAACCCATAGCGTACTATACATAAATAACCAGACCAGACCACAACAAAAACTTTAATATTTCAGCATGTATGTGTGTTTCAGTTTAGCATAGCTACATCATGTGAAATTGTCACAATTAAATAAGACACAAACGGCAAGAGATCACTTTATTTGGCCGTCCAGTTTGATCCTCCTGAAGACTTTAATGGTGGATTCTCTCTTGACATACAGACGCATACACACACACACACACACACACGTTGTGAAGCAATACCTAACTGTGTATATCTAACAGGTATACTGGGCACAGACGTCAATTCAACGTCTATTCCACGTTGGTTCAACGTAATTTTATTGAAATGACCCGTAAACAACGTTGATTCAACCAGTGTGTGCCCAGTGGAATTGGTCAAACAGAAACAATGGGTTTTTGTTCTCTATATGGGGTTTAAAATGACACGGTAACAGTGCAATCTACATTCATGTGGTCCTCTGTAGCTCAGTTGGTTTGGGTTGGTGCTATGCCAGGATGGTGGGTTTGATTCCCGGGACCGCATGACTGGAAGCCGCTTTGAATAAAATCGTTTAATAATAAATAGCATATATATATATATATTCATAAAGACTAGTCAATTCACTTTAAGATCCATAAAGGGGCAATCTGCTGTTGCTACATCCATTTGTGGACTTGTGAATTAATGATATGTATACCTACCTATTGATTTTTGAAAAGTATTACTTATAAATGCCTCATGAGCTTAGTTCCATCATCAGAACCCAAAATATACGCTTGTTTTACTCCAATGTTTGTAAACAAAGTACATTTAAACAAACACCATATAGCCTAAAAACATGGTTAAAACTATATGATTGCCGCTTTAATGAAACATTTCATTAACCACTTTTCCAAATAACTATGGTGTTTATAAATGACTGAGATTCTGACAGTTTTCTAATGATTTAAAAACAGTTAGTGAGTAAATAATTCATGCATATTTTTTTACAGATCAAATATAAATATATATAAATATATATTCATAGCATCTTAATGCAATGAAAACAAAAACATGTGGGAATAAAAACATAAAACCCATTTTCATAACAAGTACGTCTGGAAATGTCCTGGCAAACGTCATAGGATTTACTTCTAAGAGTATGCGTGTTATTTCTGATATCTAACATAGTGAGAAATATAGTGTTTATCTCTTTCAAGTTGAAATACTAATGTAAGTGAAAGACCTTTGAAATCACCTCCAATTAAATGAATCTGCATAATGTGTTGTAAACTCCTTGTAGACCTAACTCTGATTCCCTCATTTTTTTTTTGTACTAATAATGCATGCCTTTGACATATTGACATTTCATAAAGCAAAACTATCTGAGCTGTTTATTGAGATGCCACATTGCTTTTAAGTATTTGCCACGTGTGTTAAAGACAAAACCACTGTTTGACTTAAGCTACTGACCATACTATTAAGTGTTTAAGGCTAACTATGTCATTCAAAATGCACTTATTGACACTGCACGGATTGAACTACAATTAGGTTTCATGTTACATTAGCAGACATATGTAGCCTATTTACTGTAGATACAAGCTATTCCAACATCCATATAACCTTGAGACAACACATTCTTTCTTAATGACCACCAACTTACCATTCCTCTGCCACACCACAGCAATGCAGTCATCCGTGTGAGCTGCTGGTGAGAATTTACATGGTCGAACTTTCTCACACACTTGTCCTCAATTGACAAATTCGTGAATCTCATTAACAACAGCACTTTATCCATGATTGAATTAACACTAACTTGACATAATTGAGCATTTTGACATGAGTGAATAACAGGAATACGACTAATAACAACAGATATTATGGAACAGACCTTCTACATATAATAGAGTAACAATAAAGGCTCTCGATATGCATGTTACTTAATCATGCACAAGCACAAGATTACATTGTATCGATACAATAGGCTACTTTCATACCAATATGATTATGATACTACTTTAATGCATTTACAAATGTACTGATAAATGCTAATGACGTTCATGCTTATATGGTGCAACATAAACGACTTGCTCTGCCAATTCGAGAGTGCTCCGAATAATATAAACAGTTCACACGTTCGTTCAAGGAAAGCGTGTAATGATAATACTATAGAGGATATTATTGATGATTACATACCAGAAATCGGCCTCCTTGCTTTGATGGAGCTTCGATGGAGCAGGAGCGTGGCGTTGCCCGTGGATGGCTGGAACAGTGAATTGCATTGAGCGCCCTTTTAGCGCACTAGGCTGGTGAACCAGTGTGGCTGGTTTGCTCTTTGTGGGCGGAGGCGATTGGTCCACGCCTTCTAAGGCTTGACTAAGCCCTCAGCGTCAAAACCTGAATATCTGGAATATAGCCTAACCGTATGCATATTACCACATCAAAACATAAAACATGTTTGGCTTTGGTTGTTGTTTACGAGATTTGTTTCATGTTAAACATCTATATCGATTGATTCTTTCACAAAATGAGCTCAATATAGTTTATTAATCCAGTTATCTTTCCTTCTTACACTATTTTCAGTAAAATAATGTTATAAGGTAGACCTTCTTTTAAAGATGTGATGGCTATCATTAATATGATCATATCGTTGGATGCCCATAGCATTGAGCATTGTATTTAGTTTCAGGAGCCTATAGGCCTAATATAACAATAATATAATGCAACATTATCAGATAGAAAGATACCTCACCCTTCATGAAATATTTGATGGTCCAATTTCCTTCAAATTCTCCATAATTCATTAGATGGACCGGAGGGCCATCTGTCCTTTTGTTCCTCAGGCTCGTGTCGTTCTCGTGCCCCCCATATCTACAGGGGCCGCACAATGAAGACCCCTCAATGCCCATATGAAATCGTGCATTCAAAAAACGCGCCATCGAGCCGTCTGTCCAATAACCTCGACTATGTCTGATTGCAGCTTAGCCCACTTGTAATTCTGTATACCGAAAGACAATGTCCAATACATATGATTGAAATATGAAATACCGCACGATCTCTTTAATTTCAGTTATAGAAGCATAGGCTATAAAAAGGCCATACGAGTAAAATTGTAGTTATTACTACCTAGAATTAATGCAGACTACCGTGATCTCGTGTCTGATACAGGCCGATGCGTCAGAGAGACTGCTGTTGGAGGACATTAGGAATATATCTTGAGTCTCTAATGTGACGCCATAGAGCCATTTGACATGGTTTAAGGGGAAACCAAAGTTGAGGCACCAGATGTGTACTTTTTTAGCTTGGATTTTGGCTTGGGTATTTACATTTCATGTCATTGATGAAGTTCATATGCGTTTACAATCTGTCCACGCTTGGGGACTAGGGGTGCCTTAGCCTGTACTATTAAATGATTTAGAAGTGAACGTTGTTTGACTTGATTTGACGGTGACATGTAAGCCAAACATATTATGCATGAATCCACAATATAATCTTTTGACTTGTTTTTCTAGGTCTCGTTAGAATGAACGCTATGCCCCCCTTACGCATGCTATGTTTTCCGGTAGTTCGGTGGCCTACAAACTACAAAGAATATACACTTGTTATAAAAAGGCTAAATGTAAAACATACTGAGACAGTCTTTTGGGTTTGTTACATTCATCTTGTAGGTTATTGTGTGCGTCAAAAACACACTTGCGCAACCAACTGGTGCCCGAGTCACCCGGCTCGTGCAGTTCTCGTGACATCCATTACGCAGACAATGCGACCCTTCATTTGGCGCTCAATCATTAAATTCAGAGACATATAGTCTATGGACAACTGTAGAATAGATACGAACGAGTTAAAATGGAGTTTTAAAATGGTCCTCACCTACACTGACCATAGATTTCTGAAGAACCTCCGATCCGTTAGACTACAGTCAGTTCAATTAGGAATCGTTGTTTCAGGATGTCACTCGAATTCGTTTATTGTTTTTTCATGGCACAATCCAAAACAAAAAATATTTAGACAAATTAGGATGTGATCACAGTCTATATAGCACAAATGAGATATTACAGTGTCACCCACTCTCGTATCATATTGTATTCAGCATTGCAGTTGACATAATATATGTTTTATTTAGTTATTAAATAAACATGTCTGTACAGTAATACATTAATCACCTGTCGCTTTGTTGTTCCCCTGTTGACTCGAAATGATGCGGAAGCTTTGTGGCCAGGAGACGCGTCACCTGGTCGTATTGACTCGAGTCCTTCGCTACAGTGTAAACATTTTACTATATGTTTACGCTTCTAAGTGGCAGATGCTTCCTGAAAATGACGTTGGTTTATGCTTGGCAAGCTGTTTTAAAAATTCTTACACCAGTTTCTTGTTTCAAGCTCAAACACCTCCAGAGGCATATTCTGATTGACATGTCACTCACAAAAACAGATGGTAAATATATGATGCACAACAAAGGGCAGTGTAACATTGTACACACCATATATTGCTTGTTTAGGGTGTAATTGACTTGAATGCTATACAAAATGTACTTGATTGAGATTTATCATCTGATAGTTACAGTGTAAAAAGAATTTCACTATAAACTACAGTATTGTCATTTCTACAATCTAATGAAACACCGATGATAATCATGTTTAAAGAGGAACTCGTTTGTACAGATCCAGAGGACTATACATTTCGATCAAAGCAATGCAGTTGTATTGTAAAGTACCCAGATTTACGGAGGATGAATTACTTTCTGTTGTTATGGTTGGGTTTAAAGGATTCCACAATACTGATCATTTATAATAAAACTATTCAATTTTTCCGTATAAAGAGAAAATCATTCCATGTCTCAGTCCATTTGAACTTCGTTTTTTGACCATTGTCTTTCCTAGAGAGGCTACACAGACTAACACATATACTCTTAGGTTTGCAGTGCCATGTATTGACAATTTCTTTACAGTGACAGTTCAAGTTGGCCTGAAATACATCTGCACCATTATGATGCCTAGTATGATAGGGGAGACTTCTGGCAATGCTTCACCACTACAACATGTAACCGTAATGAAGTTTGGTACTTCATTTCTCCTGCACCTGGACCTATAGGAGTTGGACTTTTTTAAACCACTGGAAGATGAAATGGAACATTTACTAAATCAAAATGAAAATGCATATGTCTCATTAAGAAATACTTTTAAAGAAGAAAAATGTGTTCCACTATGGAACACAGAAGTCATTTCAACATCTGGTTTTGATTCACATGTGGTTGAATTGTCAGCTGACATGAATTCAATATAAAATCAACAAAACATTTCACCATGACATTGGATTTGGGTAAAAAGACGAAATCCCCTTAGGTTGAATGACTTTCTGGAAATCCAAATAGCTTTCCACGTTAATTAATTCATTAATTTCACCTTTACTTAACCAGGTAAGCTAGTTGAGAACAAGTTCTCATTTACAACTGCGACCTGGCCAAGATAAAGCGACACAAACAACAACACAGAGTTACACATGGAATAAGCAAATGTATAGTCAATAACACAATAGAGAAAAACTGTATATATATGAGGTAAGATAAGGGAGGTAGGCAATAAATAGGCCATAGTGGCGAAAAAATTACAATTTAGCAATTAAACACTGGAGTGATAGATCTGCAAAATATGAATGTGCAAGTAGAGATACTGGGGTGCAAAGGAGCAAAAAATAATAAATAACAGTATGGGGATGAGGTAGTTGGATGGGCTATTTACAGATGGGCTATGTACAGGTGTAGTGATCTGTGAGCTGCTCTGACAGCTAGTGCTTAAAGTTAGTGAGGGAGATTGGGTCTCCAGCTTCAGTGATTTTTGCAGGATAGTCAGTTTTACGAGGGTATGTTTTGGCAGCATGAGTGAAGGAGGCTTTGTTGCAAAATAGGAAGCCGATTCTAGATTAAATTTTGGATTGGAGATGCTTATTGCGAGTCTGGAAGGAGAGTTTACAGTCTAACCAGACAACTAGGTATTTGTAGTTGTCCACATATTCTAAGTCAGAATCGTCCAGAGTAGTGATGCTGGTGCGGGCAGCGATCGGTTGAATAGCATGCATTTAGTTTAACTTGCATTTAAGAGCAGTTGGAGGCCACGGAAGGAGAGTTGTATGGCATTGAAGCTCTTCTGGAGGTTAGCCAACACAGTGTCCGAAGAAGGGCCAGAAGTATACAGAACAGTGTCGTCTGCGTAGAGGTGAATCAGAGAATCACCAGCAGCAAGAGCGACATCATTGATGTATACAGAGAAAAGAGTCGGCCCGAGAATTGAACCCTGTGGCACCCCCATAGAGACTGCCACAGGTCCGGACAACAGGCCCTCCGATTTGACACACTGAACTCTGTCTGAGAAGTAGTTGGTGAACCAGGCGAGGCAGTTAAATGTCATCACATTGAATTATTTTGTCGAAATGACGTGGAAACAACGTCGATTCAACCAGTTTTTGCCAAGTGGGTGGGCACAGATCATTAGGCTTCGTGGCACCTTGGTTTAGTTAACATAGCACCATCTTTCTCTTGTTGCAGTGTGTTACATGTTTTTAGATGTAAAAAAAATATTCCAATGTTTGACGACTCCACCTCCCCACTACTACTATGTAGATCCTTGTGCGATGCGTAACCTTCCTGGGGACCAGGTGACAAAACATTCTCTAAGACCTAAACTGGAGTTGAGCATGAAGGGTGTTGAGCAAGTCGAAGAAGCTGAACTCCTAGTAGGAACATTGGATGGTCAGTTCTCATGGTCAGTTCATATTGACAAAGTTGTTGTGAGGATGGGGAGAGGTATGTCTGTTTTAAAAAATATGTTTTTCGATTCAAGCTCAACTGTACTAGTTGTTCAGGCTTTGGTCTTTTCCCATCTTGATTACTGTCTAGTGATATGGTTAGGTTTAGCAAAGAAATACCTAGCAAAGCTGCAACTGGCTCAACACAGAACTAACAACATGCATGATTGCCTTTCCTGGTTGAGGGTTGAGGAGATATCGACCACTTATTTTCTGGTGTTATGAAAACATTCGTGTTTTATGAAAATTCCTAACCACTCGTAAATGTATTTGCATACACCTCAACAGACACACCACTGTGGGTTTCTTCACGGTACCCAAACCAAAAAACGGATTGAATGCGTCGCTCAGTTATGTGTGTAGCCATGTCATCATGGAACGCGCTGCCACCAGAGGTTACTCAGGCAAAAGCAAGTTAAGCTTTAAAAAACAGATAAAACATTTTCTTGTTTCGCAACGCCTCTCCTCTTTCTAAAGATCTAATTTCAAGTGATGCTCCAGAGCTTTTGTATAATTTCCGCCAGTAGTTTTGAAAGTAGTGTTCTCGAGCCAGTGCCAGTAGTGCACTACGTCATCCATTTGGTGTTATATGTTAGGTCCTGCAAAAAGTTTGTACCATATGTTATGAATTCCAACTCCAATTCGTACAATATGTTGCAAATTTGTAAGTGCTTAAGATCCCGGACTGCATCTTTAACTGTACTGTAATATAAGAGTGTACGAATATATGAATATGTATTTATAAATAGTGTGTAAATAGTCTATTTGTTGTCTCTTGGTGTCTTGACAATATATAACTCTTATTTGATTTTTTATTTAATGTAATATTACCTTATGTATTTTACGTTTTATGTGGGCCCCAGGAAAAGTAGCTGCTGCATGTGCAATAGCTAATGGGGATCCAAATAAACTAAACTAAATGAAACCTGTGCCTGTACTTAAAGTGTTTTAGAGTATGAGAGCTGATCTAGGATCAGGCCCCCTCCCTACCACAAAGACCAAGGACCTTTTCCAATGGCTCATAAAAAAGTGCACAGATAGGTACACATAAAAAGCAGCAAAAAAAACAAACCAGTGTTAATTTTGGCAGCTATTTTATTTCGTTTTAGTCTTAGATTTTAGTCTTAAAATACCTTTTAGACTAAGTCACATTTTAGTCATTTCATCGTTCATCGTTAGTTTTAGTTTTTATCAGTCGCCTAAATCTCTTGAGAAATGATTCACAGCCATTTCAGTCACAATTTAGACTACCTCTAAATTCCATCATGTGCACATTCGAATAGCCTTGTCCAACTAGGCCCACTATCCCCTCCTATACCTTAGCCGGCAACATTGATATTGTCGCAGGTCGTAACCAATGACAGCCATAGGCCTTGGTTACAGGTGAAACAATTTACAGCTCAAATTTTCCAATCATAACCATCAAGGGCGGTAAATAACAGTAGTTTCCTTAAAAAGGAGAGAATGAGCTTTACAAAAATGCCAGAAGTACAGTATTACTGTACTCCTGCACAGAAAAAAACGGGACAAGGTGGGCTGTCAGATTTACAAAATATATTGTGTGTGATTTACTGAAACATGTTTGTTTCTCCTCTCAACGCGATATCATTAGCTTGCAATCAATGCAACACGAAGCAAAATCAGATCTGCTAGTTTGAATCATGTAGGGGGAGTGTGAACCAATAAAGTTAATTTATGACGAGTCATGAGGAACAATTCAAACCGCGCGAGAGAAGAACCTTCCAGAAAGAACTGTGGCGGATGAATCAGAATTAGTTGGGTAACATAGATAAATAAGATGTTTTATTTACGTAATATGCTTATGTGAGATACTTGTCATTAGAATGTATCCCTTTGGACTATACTGTTGGCAGTTGCACTTTTCCCTCAGCTAGGGCTCAGTCACTTGAGGCCCAGAGAGGGGAGAGGTCAGGCTTGTCTTTTACATGTCTCTGGTAATATGCAGAATATCAGAAATGGAGGAGTACAGAATGGAACATTGTTTTCATATGTGAATGTATCTGTTAAACCATGTGAAGGGATGGGGGGAACCAATTACCTCTTGGCTCCACAATGTCTGTGCGCAAGTCACTCCCCTCAGTGAGCTTGTCCAGGAGTGGGGAGAAGAGGGGGTTTACTTGAGATGGGAGTATATAGAGTTGACAATTGAGTTATGCCTTGGATGAGGTAATGTTTTGTTACTATGAAGTACCAGGAATGAGATTAGAACCTCGTTTTAGAGACCAAACTGAGCGATAATTTATAGAGAATGCAATCTGGCTAAGGGATACTCCTTTCTCAAGTAAAAGGCCCTTTCTGAAGAGTTCCTAAAGTTCAGTGGTTCGTCGTGTAAGTTGAGAGGGGTGTATCTTTGCTATAAAAGATCTCAGTTGCCATTATGTTGGGACTCTCAACAATTCATTATAGATAGTGAATTGTTGAAAGTCACAGGGCTATGGTAAAGCTCACATTATTAAAGATGCAGTTTAAGTATAACTCTGACTGGTGTGTGGTTTGTAACTCTCCTCATTTGGTAATACAGGAAATTGCCACAACAGAACGCTGGCGCGTTAGCGGAGAAGACAGTACCTAGAATCTTGGTCAAGGTAAGCATGGTGATTGATTTTATTCAACGTTTGTCTGTGTGGTTGTAGTCCGAATAGCCCTTATGCACATTCCATGATCGAACGTTCTAAACACACTTCCTACCGGCGTGGCAATGTCCGGTGGCGCATACTATAGAACGGAAGCCAGTCTTGTTGTTATCGACGATATAATGTTACTACCACTATGTCGCAGTTTTCTACTAGGTGTTTTCAGGACTTGCCTCAAATTAATATTAATGATGTACATCGAATTGTTAAATCAGCCTCCAGCTAGCAAGAATGAAAAGGGGTTCAAGATGTATATAGGAAGCTACATAGACAACTATGAAGGTGAGTACCAAGTCAGTGACAGATATAACGTTAGCTAGCTACAATCATATTAGCTAGCTAATTTAACTATAGCTAGTTACTTTGTAAAATGATGTAACGTTGACAGAATCTATCTGAGAATGTGTGTATTTTCGTTAGCTTGGTTAAGTTATGCTTGCTAGCTATATTTGCTAGCTAAAAAATAATTGTTATTCATGTCTTCTACACAGTATCTAACAAATATACATTGACAGGGGAGATCACCGTGAGGGCTGCCTGTCACAGGTCCATGAGGAAGAGTGAAAAGCCGCACAGCATGAGAGTAGGGAAAGGTTATAGATAGCTACTAGGGACCTTGTTAAACATCTCCTGTGAGACACTGTCATCATGGTCAAAATGTGTTGGAGACAGTGTCAACGTTTAATCTTATCAATAGATATTAATGATGGGTCCCAATCCCAATTTAGAATTGCCCACTTAACAGGTTATTTGGTAAAGATCTGTTGATGCAGTGTTTGGTAATTGTGTTACTGAGACACAATGTATTCCTGTATAGTTAAATGAGCCTCTAGTTAAGAAGACTAGACACTACTATGTTTATTGTTATTTATGGGCTGCATCATTCTTGTTTCTCACTTCAGTCTTTCATCACACGTATCTTCACAGACGGTGTTAAAAAAGTATCTCTAAAAGCCTTGATGTTCATCAGTCCACGGTAACAGGCTGACTACACCGCTCGTGTCGCTTGCGCGAGCATTGCAAAATAAATTTAGGAATCTATATTATTCAATTATTGCACCCACACTGCTCGCGCGCCCCAACGAGCGTCTGCGTTGCCAAGGGCTAAAATAGAAGTCAGTTCTATTTGTGACGCAGATCGCTCTGCAAGTCCTGCCTCTCCCATCTCCTCATTGGTTTATAGAAGCAGGTACCCACGTGCCATCTCCTCATTGGTTATACCCACGTGGGTGTCTGAAAGACGAACTAGGTCAGTGGTGGTAATGCACCTAATTTCTGAAAGTTGCCAATCGCAATATAAAGTCAAGAGAAGAAAAAGCCTAAAAGATGACTGCAAGAGCATAGCGCAGAATGCTCAATGAGGTTAATAAGAAGAATGCAGGAGTGTCAGCTAAAGACTTACGGAAATCTCTGTTACATGCAAACATCTCTGTTGACGAGTCTACGATACGTAAAACACTAAACAAGAATGGTGTTCATGGGAGGACACCACGGAAGAAGCCACTGCGGAAGAAACACATTGCTGCATGTCTGAAGTTCGCAAAAGAGCACCTGGATGTTCCACAGCGCTACTGGCAAAATATTCTGTGGACAGATGAAACTAAAGTAGAGTTGTTTGGAAAGAACAAACAACACTATGTGTGGAGAAAAACAGGCACAGCACACCAACATCAAAACCTCATCCCAAATATAAAGTATGGTGGAGGAAGCATCATGGTTTGGGACTTCTTTGCTGCCTCGGGGCCTGGACAGTTTGCTATCATCGACGGAAAAATGTATTCCCAAGTTTATCAAGACATTTTCCAGAAGAATGTAAAGCTATCTGTCCGCCAATGAAACTCAACAGAAGTTGGGTGATGCAACAGGACAATGACCCAAAACACAGAAGTAAATCAACAACAGAATGGCTTCAACAGAAGAAAATACGTCTTCTGGAGTGGCCCAGTCAGAGTCCTGACCTCAACCCGATTGAGATGCTGTGGCATGACCTCAAGAGAGCGGTTCACACCAGACATCCCAAGAATATTGCTGAACTGAAACAGTTTTGTAAAGAGGAATGGTCCAAAATTCCTCCTGACCATTGTGCAGGTCTGATCCACAACTACAGAACATGTTTGGTTGAGGTTATTGCTGCCAAAGGAGGGTCAACCAGTTATTCAATCCAAGGGTTCACATACTTTTCCCACCCTGCACTGTGAATTTTTACACGGTGTGTTCAATAAAGACATGAAAACATATTCTTGTTTGTGTGCTATTAGTTTAAGCAGACTGTGTTTGTCTATTGTTGTGACTTAGATGGAAACCAGATCAAATTTTATGACCAATTTATGCAGAAATCCAGGTAATTCCAAAGGGTTCACATACTTTTTCTTGCCGCTGTATAGCCTACATTAATGTGATTTAGACCTGTGCAATTCATTGAACACTGAATGTCAGTGAATGGACATTTGTCATTCCAAAGAGCTGAACCATTAAAAAAAATACAGTAATTTTTGAAACGCATGCCATTTGTCTTCTTAGTCACTGATGCAAATGGTCTCTTGCTCCTTGGTTACGCATCTTTAGCATTTGCTTTTTATTCCCTTATTTTTGTCAATTCAAACACTAAGGTAGAAAATGGCAGCATTTCATCTTGTGCTTCCATGAATAATTATGTAGAACCTTGTTTATAATATAAATTATGGACAAAGTTCTACATAATTATGAGTAATATCATCAATAAAATGTTAATTATTCAGTTGTGATCAGGTTTAGGGAACATGATCAAATCCATTTGAAGCTACACATTTAATACCAAATCATGTTAAATTGATTGTATTCCATTACAGTGCATTTACTTGAACACATTATATTTGCTTGACAAAAAGAGGTAAACTGAAAAGAAAAGTGTTTATCTAACATGTTTCATTCATGTGGAATCGATGTACACATTTGAATGAAGTAAATTCCAATCATTTTTTCAGTGTAATATTCAACAAATAGCATTGGTTTTTCCCATAGGAAAGAGCTACCGCTACCTCATTGTGGACGGCGGAACGAGAGCGGCAACACAGATGAATGAATAACAGAACACATGGGGAAATTAAGCTTATAATGTGATCAAAGGAAAAATAGCCTACATGAAAGTAAGAGAGAGTAAGAGTCAACATTGTTTCTAGTTGAGGTTAGTTACAAGTCAAGTGTCCTGGCTTCGCATCAGTTAAAAAGACGGACGAGTGACTGAAGTGACCGCCTGGAAGCTATGTGGGAGAGCCGGGAAGATCAACTCAAGCAGATTGCATGAAATATTCTGCATGCATGCATGTTTAGGATCGGACAAAACAGAAGAAAAGGAGCTTCATGTCAAATAAAATGTCCGTTAGTCTCGACTCATATTTTCTACTAAAATGAAAAGTAATTTGTAATAGTTAGCGTTTTTTCCCCAGGGCATCTCGTTATCGTCATAGTTTTTGTCAGGAAAAATAGATAATTGCCGAGTATTTTTCGTCATAGTTATTGTTGACGAAATGAACACAAACCCACTGAATATCACTTTGAGCACAGTCAAGTTAATAATTAAGCATTGGATGGTGTATCATATCACCCAGACCCTACAAAAATCCAGATGTCCTTCCTAACGGACCTGCCAGAGGAAGGGAACCGTTCAAATGCTTGGTCACTACACAAAACTGGTGTGAGTAAAAAGGAGGCCTGTACTGAAAAAACAACAACATTCCAAAACATTCATCCTGTTTGTAACAAGTCACTAAAGTAAAACTGTTACTGAAGAAGAAAAAAACACCAAAGGAATTAACTTTTTGGCCTTGGTTTGAGGCAAATCCTATCACTAACCCTGCATATTTTCAATCATGGTGGTGGCTGCATTATGTTATGAGTGCTTGTCAAGGGCAGGATCTGGGGAGTTTTTCATGATCAAAAGAAACAGGATGGTCAGATGGAACTAAATGTAGTAGATGAGGATCTGTGAAACTCATTCCATAGCCTGAAGTGTCCCCACTTGCACTCCCGAAAGGCTGGCTTTTTGGTGGGGAGATAGGGTCAGACGCTTTAGGAGGGAAGTCGCATGTGTTTGCAAGCCATAAGGGATGATTTTGAGCCCCGTTAAGAGCTGAATCAGGAGAAAGCTGTACTCATTAAGCAAGCAGTGTGATGCTCTTTACAATGGTACTGTGACCCGGATCTGCGTTTGCACATAGCTTAATGCTGTGGAGTGAGATGGGGGGTGAATGTAGCATGTGGGGAAACTCACTTCTCAGCCTAATTCAAATCAAATGTTATTTGTCACATGCGCCGAATACAACAGGTGTAGGTAGACCTTACAGTGAAATGCGAATACAACAGGTGTAGGTAGACCTTACAGTGAAATGCGAATACAACAGGTGTACGTAGACCTTACAGTGAAATGCGAATACAACCGGTGTAGGTAGACCTTTCAGTGAAATGCTGAATACACCAGGTGTAGGTAGACCTTACAGTGAAATGCTGAATACAACAGGTGTAGGTAGACCTTACAGTGAAATGCTGAATACAACAGGTGTAGGTAGACCTTACAGTGAAATGCTGAATACAACAGGTGTAGGTAGACCTTACAGTGAAATGCTGAATACAACAGGTGTAGGTAGACCTTACAGTGAAATGCTGAATACAACAGGTGTAGGTAGACCTTACAGTGAAATGCTGAATACAACAGGTGTAGGTAGACCTTACAGTGAAATGCGAATACAACAGGTGTAGGTAGACCTTACAGTGAAATGCTGAATACAACAGGTGTAGGTAGACCTTACAGTGAAATGCTGAATACAACAGGTGTAGGTAGACCTTACAGTGAAATGCGAATACAACAGGTGTAGGTAGACCTTACAGTGAAATGCTGAATACAACAGGTGTAGGTAGACCTTACAGTGAAATGCGAATACAACAGGTGTAGGTAGACCTTACAGTGAAATGCTGAATACAACAGGTGTAGGTAGACCTTACAGTGAAATGCTGAATACAACAGGTGTAGGTAGACCTTACAGTGAAATGCTGAATACAACAGGTGTAGGTAGACCTTACAGTGAAATGCTGAATACAACAGGTGTAGGTAGACCTTACAGTGAAATGCTTACTTTCAAGTCCTTAACCAAAAATTAAGTTTTAAGAAAAAAAGAAATAAAAGTAACAAATAATTAAAGAGCAGCAGTAAAATAACATTAGCGAGGTAATATGTACAATGTAGGTAGAGCTATTAAAGTGACTTATGCCAAGTTAATAACAGACACTAGCAGCAGCTTAAAGGGGGTGGGGGTGGGGGGGGGGGGGGGGGGGCAATGCAGGTGGTCTGGGTAGCCATTTAATTAGATGTTCAGTAGTCTTATGGCTTGGGGGTAGAAGCTGTTTAGAATCCTCTTGGACCTAAACTTGGCGCTCTGGTACCGCTTGCCGTGCAGTAGCAGAGAGAACAGTCTGTGACTAGGGTGGCTGGAGACTTTGAACATTTTTAGGGCCTTCCTCTGACACCGCCTGGTATAGAGGTCCTGGATGGCAGGAAGCTTGGCCCCAGTGATGTACTGGGCCATACGCACTACCCTCTGTAGTGCCTTGCGGTCGGAGGACGAGCAGTCGCCATACCAGGCAGTGATGCAACCAGTCAGGATGCTCTCGATGGTGCAGCTGTAGAACCTTTTGAGGATCTGAGGACCCATGCCAAATATTTTCAGTCTGCTGAGGGGGAATAGGTTTTGTCATGCCCTCTTCACGACTGTCATGGTGTGCTTGGTCCATGTGAGTTCGTTGGTGATGTGGACACCAAGGAACTTGAAGCTCTCAACCTGCTCTACTACAGCCCCTTCGATGAGAAGGGTCTCTGACCTCCTTCCTATATGCTGTCTCATCATTGTCGGTGATCAGACCTACCACTGTTGTGCCGTCAGCAAACTTATTGATGGTGTTTGTCTACGCAGTCGTGGGTGAACAAGGTGTACAGGAGGGGACTAAGCATGCAGTCCTGAGGGGCCCCCCGTGTTGAGTATCAGTAGGCAGATTATGCAAAAGTCATGTTAACACCTTACTCTACTTATCTGAATCAGCATAAGGTCAAAATCGGAGTAAGCATATGCCGATTAAAACATCTGTTTTTTTTTAGTAATCTTTAGAATTATTAGGATATGTAAACACCTTCATGGGCGTTTCAGCAATGTATTTGATCTGCGCATGTGCTAGCACCAGCCGAGAGCCTCCCTCTTTAGGGCGAGTGAAGTAAGTTCAGAACAACTGAATGTATGTGTCTTAGAAGTAGTTTTCACATTAAAACGTTATATGTCCCAACTCAGAATCAAATATGCTTCTCAAAAGCAACATGGTCGCTGTTTATTAGAACGTTCATTTTGAGTGGCGGTTTTCTGCACTTATCTGAAACCTGATGGCATTCCGATGTGTCCATGTGAACAGGATTATAAGGGAATTTATTCTTCTTATATAGCATTATTGTGTGCATGTAACAGTACTCATTGGCTGGTCATCACGAGGGTGTTGTATATAGATAAGCACTCCATCGTTCTGCTAAAGACCTATAGGAGGGTAGCCTATGACTCTATATGCCACTAGAATGGCAATAAATATCCGTTATGGACAACAATGAAACCATCATAGCACTATAGGTAACTTATGCTAGCAAATACAGTTTTGATGTAGGCCTATACATATTTAACATCTGGATCCATTCAATATTGGAACATTTACATTCCATGATGGCAAATCCATGGCATTCTTATAATATTCAAATAACTGTTCCAACAAGGCTAGTCTACCCCAAATAGAAGCTTGATGTTCCACTTTATGCTTCACTGAATTTTCATTTGACCCCCATCTGTCTTGAAATGTTGGCTCGTGTCAGTCTCATGCCGTTTTCATAACGAGTTCAAAGAGGGGGTGCACTGCGTCTGCGAACCCGCTCAAACCCAGAATCTCACCATTTATGATGCATAGCATGATCTTATTTACAACATAATAGGTCAATAGAATAATAATTCTAAGGTTTTCATAGTGTAGTCCTGTACCACATTGACGTGAATTAGATCATGAAAATATGCCAATTGAATAAGGTTAAATTAAATAGTTTAGATCTTCAATGTGCAAAATAGTCATTGGATAGTCTTAACTGGAAAATAATCTGGCAATGAAATGGTTTCTTGCACTGGGAGTACTGTCATACTGAAATAGATGCACTAGCCTACATCTCGTTGACAAACATGGATGGCTCATGTAGCCTATATCCTGATGCACACAGACATTATCCCAGCTAAAACGGAACACTTGTCTGTTCTATAGCTGCTGTGTGACCCCTCATCCAGCGCATCCATGATGCACAGCATCTCCGATACAGTGGCCAACAAAAACATGATAATTTCCTCCACATTTCGAGGTATTCCCCAACAAAGGATCACTGTCCATTCAGCTTGCACAGATGGGATACCCACGCCAAATTATGGACAAAGAGGGCCCTAACAGAAAGCCCTCCAGGATTTTGTGTGTGATCTCGAAAGCCCTGTTCTCAAATTGGACTTCGCGGCAGTTCATTTGGGTAAAAGGGCGAGTGCAAAAACAATGCGTAGGCCTATCCATTTCTGGCAAGTTTTTTAAATTTAACCTTTATTTAACTAGGCAAGTTAGTTAAGATTCTTAAATAAATATGTACACTACTGGTCAAAAGTTTTAGAACACCTACTCATTCAAGGCTTTTCCTTATTTTTACTATTTTATACATTGTAGAATAATAGTGAAGACATCAAAACTATGAAATAACACATGTGGAATCATGTAGTAACCAAATAAGTGTTAAACAAATCAAAATATATTTTAGATTTGAGATTCTTCAAATAGCCACCCTTTACCTTGATGACAGCTTTGCACACTCTTGGCATTCTCTCAACCAGCTTCATGAGGTAGTCACTTGGAATGCATTTCAATTAACAGGTGTGCCTTTTTAATTCGTGGAATTTCCTTCTTAATGCATTTGAGCCAGTCAGTTATGTTGTGACAAGGTATGGGGGGTATACAGAAGATACCAAGTCCATATCATGGCAAGAATAGCTCAAACAAGCAAAGAGAAATGACAGTTCATCATTACTTTAAGACATCAAGGTCAGTCAATCCAGAACATTTCAAGAATGTTGAAAGTTTCTTCAAGTGCAGTCGCAAATACCATCAAGCACTATGATGAAACTGGCTCTCATGAGGACCGCCACAGGAATGGAAGACCCAGAGTTACCTCTGCTGCAGAGGATCAGTTCATTAGTTACCAACCTCAGAAATAGCAGCCCAAATCAATTCTTCACAGAGTTCAAGTAACAGACACATCTCAACATCAACTGTACAGAGGAGACTGTGTGAAGAAACACGGGCAATGGATATTTGTCCTTTGGTCTGGAGTCCAAATTGGAGATTTTTGGTTCCAACCGCTGTGTCTTTGTGAGACGCGGTGTTGGTGAACGGTCTCTGCATGTGTATTTCCCACCATAAAGCATGGATGAGGAGGTGTTATGGTGTGGGGGTGCTTTCCTGGTGACACGTTCTGTGATTTATTTTGAATTCAAGGCACATTTAACCAGTATGGCTACCACAGCATTCTGCAGTGATACGCCATCCCATCTGGTTTGGGCTTAATGGGACTATCAATTGTTTTTCAAAAGGACAATGACCCAATATACCTCCAGGCTGTGTAAGGGCTATTTTACCAAGAAGGAGAGTGATGGAGTGCTGCATCAGATGACATACCTCCACAATCCCCCGACCTCAACCAAATTGAGATGGTTTGGGATGAGTTGGACCGTAGAGTGAAGGAAAAGCAGCTAACAAGTGCTCAGCATATGTGGGAACTCCTTCAAGACTGTTGGAAAAGCATTCCAGGTGAAGCTGGTTGAGAGAATGCCAAGAGTGTGCAAAGCTGTCATCAAGGCAAAGGGTGACTATTTGGAGAATCTCAAATATAAAATATATTTTGATTTGTTTAACACTTTTTTGGTTACTACATGATTCCATATGTGCTAGTGTAACGGATGTGAAATGGCTAGCTAGTTAGCGGGTACGCGCTAGTAGCATTTCAATCAGTTACGTCACTTGCTCTGAAACCAATATGTAGTGTTGCCCCTTGCTCTGCAAGGGCCGTGGCCTTTGTGGAGCGATGGGTAACGATGCTTCGTGGGCGACCGTTGTTGATGTGTGCAGAAGGTCCCTGGTTCGCGCCCGTGTCGGGGCGAGGGGACGGTTTAAATTTATACTGTTACATTGATGCTGTTGACCCGGATCACTGGTTGCTGCGGAAAAGGAGGAGGTTGAAAGGGGGGTGAGTGTAACGGATGTGAAATGGCTAGCTAGTTAGCGGGTACGCGCTAGTAGCATTTCAATCAGTTACGTCACTTGCTCTGAAACCAATATGTAGTGTTGCCCCTTGCTCTGCAAGGGCCGCGGCCTTTGTGGAGCGATGTGTAACGATGCTTCGTGGGCGACCGTTGTTGATGTGTGCAGAGGGTCCCTGGTTCGCGCCCGGGTCGGGGCGAGGGGACGCCATAAAGTTATACTGTTACACTATTTCATAGTTTTGATGTACTCACTATTATTCTACAATGTAGAAAATTGTAAAAGTTTAAAAAAAAACTTGAATGAGTAGGTGTTCTAAAACTTTTGAACGGTATTGTGTGTGTGTGTGTATATATAAATATATATATATCTTTTGTCGTGATGTGTGTTTTGTCCTATATATATAAATAAATAAATATAGGACAAAACACACATCACGACAAGAGAGACAACACAACACTACATAAAGAGAGACTTAAGAAGACAACATAGCAAGGCAGCAACACATGACAACACAGCATGGTAGCAACACAACATGGCAGCAGCACAACACAGGGTACCAACATTATTGGGCACAGACAACAGGACAAAGGGCAAGAAGGCAGAGACAACAATACATCACTCAAAGCAGCCACAACTGTCAGTAAGAGTGTCCATGATTGAGTCTTTGAATGAAGAGATTGAGATAAAACTGTCCAGTTTGAGTGTTTGTTGCAGCTTGTTCCAGTCACTAGCTGCAGCGAACTGAAAAGACGACCCAGGGATGTGTGTGTTTTGGGGCCTTTTAACAGAATGTGACTTGCAGAACGGGTGTTGTATGTGGATGATGAGGGCTGCAGTAGATATCTCAGATAGGGGGGAGTGAGGCCTAAGAGGGTTTTATAAATAAGCATTAACCAGTGGGTCTTGCGACAGGTATACAGAGATGACCAGTTTACAGAGGAGTACAGAGTGCAGTGATGTGTTCTATAGGGAACATTGGTGGCAAATCTGATGGCTGAATGGTAAAGAACATCTAGCCACTCGAGAGCACCCTTACCTGCCGATCTATAAATGATGTCTCCGTAATCTAGCATGGGTAGGATGGTCATCTGAATCAGGGTTAGTTTGGCAGCTGGGGGGAAAGAGGAGCGAATACGATAGAGGAAACCAAGTCTAGATTTAACTTTAGCCTGCAGCTTTGATATGTGCTGAGAGAAGGACAGTGTACCATCTGGCCATACAGTGTACCGTCTAGTGCCCTAGCTGTCTCACAAAGAGACTACAAGCAAGGGCAGCTTGCAACAGTGTAAGCCTATATGATAACTTCCATCTCCCTTACACTATAAATGTAGCTAAGGATGCAACATATATTTACAAAGCACATGGATGGTGCAAGGTCACCTCGATAAGCAATATTGAATAACCAATGCATAAATTGTTTGGAGAGACTTTGTATTTTAATTTAGCCTAATAAATTGTGTAGCTTAATGTAATCTAGAAGTAATGGACAAAGTATAGGACATATACTTTTCTATACTTTGGCACAGTACATTGTAGCATATAGGCTGCAATTGACTGTTAAGAAGCCTTCACACGCCTGTTCGGGAAGATTTGACAAGCCAATACAGTGTCACCAGGATTTAACAATCCAAAACCAGGTGTATTATGTCACATATTGACTGTCAGAGTTAATGCCTAACATTAAGAATTTGGAATGAGTGCCTGCACTTAACCCTAACCTTAAAAATGAGCGGTTAATGCCTAAACTTAACCTTAAACACTTTGAAATTTGACGTTTGAGCTTCTAATTCTGGTGCAAAACTGTTAGAGATGGTGTTGTAAACCATTGTCCCTACCCCCACTCACCATCATGCAGATGGAATATAGGCTACTGACGCCAAATATGTTTGAAAAAACACGCAGATAGGTGACGGGAGCACAAATCAAGAACATGGGTAGGCAACGGGACACGGAACAAGTGCAGCGCAATGGCAGAGACGTGGGGGATGGGCGTACAACAGACGCCCATCTGTTGCGCATCCATGGCGCGTGCCGAGCGCGTGAGTTTTTAACAGCAGCTCATAGCTGCACAGAGCAAACGAGAGCGCTCTATTGACAAAGACTTACATAAAATTACAAAATGTATAAATACAACTTCTGCATTTTGGTTCATATAGTGATACATGAAAAGTCCACCTGAGTAGGCTAACACAACGGTGTTTATTTGGAAATAAATCTCCTGTCATGCATTGAAATATCAACAGAATGTAGGCTATTTGACATAAATAATTCAAACAATCTACATTTCATTATTTTATAAACATCTATGGTTCCACTGCATTGCCCCCCCCCCCCCCCCTCCCATTTAAGAAGGGTATTGGCCACAGGTGAATGTCCTTGTTCAGATAGACTGCATTGAAAACATGTTGATTAGGACAAGCAAATGTTAATCCATACATAGCGTGGCTTGGGGATCTGTTTTTCAACATTTTGGAATCGCATCGCATCGCCTTACTATTTTAGAACGTTTGTCTGGCTACATTTGCCTGAGTCCTAACTCTGAATCAAGACTGAAGAAAACAAACCTAGACCCAGAATCTACATTTGAATAGAAGCATGATTATAAGAACTAGTAATACAACTTGTTTGGTTGTAAGACCCCCCCCCCCCCCCCCCCCCCCCCAAGTTCATTATGGTCCAGTAGCCCAATGTGCAAATAACGCAATTTACAATGTGTCAATAAGCAAGTTGTAGGCTATCTAATAAATGCTTCCGAATAAACCTTACTGCTGTTTATTAAACATGATGTTATCATAAAAATACAGTTTTATCTTTAAAATTGGATTTCAGGATAGTTTAGGATCCCACGTGTTATATAAGCATGTAGGTTATAGGCAATGATGTAGATGGTGCACATGAATGAATGAAACTTTAAATCGCTTTCAAGTTATAGCTACCACAAAATGCAATACCAGCAGTGAGACATGCCAGTTGTGGAAGCCAAATGTCAACCATATATCCCCACAGGCCAGATGGTCAAGTCGAGTGCATGTGTTGCTGTCCCAAAGGCATAGTCCCCTGCGTCAAGACTCCAAGACAATGGATGGAGGTCCCTCCCTCGACGCGGGAGACTCGCATAAATAGAGCGCTCTCCCTCCGCTCAGCACACAGCAGCTCACCGCCTCGCAAAGAGCACATCGCCTCTCTCCTAAAAGCACAACTTCTAGCTAAAGACATGACTCCAAGAATCACTCCCGAGACTACCCAGCTTGTCCCCTCAAGGTCCACGGTGGCCCAGAGGAAAGAAGCGAACGAACTGAGAAAGGTAAGAGAAACTAAGAGTCAAATGTGTTTATCATCAACTCGCTATACTGTAGCTTTCGTTCAATGCTCTACCCTTTTCGAGTTACTAATGGCTTTTTATCGCTTCTTCCAGACTCTAAAGCCTTTGTTGGAAAAGAAAAGGCGCGCACGCATCAACGACAGCCTCGGTCACTTGAAGACTCTCATCCTCCCTCTGGTCGGCAAAGACAACGCTCCATACTCGAAGCTTGAGAAAGCCAATATTCTGGAGATGACCGTCCGATTCCTCCGAGATCTCCCTTCATCTCCAGTCAAAAGTGAGTATTATTTCAGAAAGCTAATTATTTCATGTTGTATATGTGTACTGTATTGTATGAATAAGTTGTACATTTGTCATTGGGTCATTAAACTAAACTTTCGCCTATTTTTCTTCCAGGTTCATCAGACAGCTACAAAGAAGGGTACAAAGCCTGCCTGCAGCGCGTTACCGCTCTGATCCCCAAAACAAACCTGGACAAAGACTCGTGTCAGCGGGTGAACGACTTCATCCAGCAGTCCATGTCAGCGTCCGTCGACCCAGCTTGTCAGAACTGTTGCGCCCAGAGCTCCAGGGCTTTCCCCCAGATTCAGCAGAGACTCCTGAGCCTCAAAGCCAACGTTGGCTCCAGAATCGAGAACCACTCGAACTCGCTTCCCAACCGGCCCCAGCCAGTGCCACAAGCTGTCAATGCTAACATGTGGAGACCCTGGTAGATTAGACAGACGCTCCCCTTAGCGATCATTGTTTTGTGATATATATATATATATATACGCTGTTAGATGTAGATATTAACTGGAAGAGATGAGGGAGTAATTTCACGTTTGACTATAGTAATGTGTTTATTTATTCACAGAAAAATCAGATGAGCACAGATTTTATGAGCAGACAAATTCTATGATCTTTGTTAGGCTAAATGCAATCCTCTTTGGGGTTTCCAAGATTTGGGTTGTAGACAACACAATTGTAAAACCCCACGGGTTATTTTGTTTGAGGTTTGCGCTATTGACTTAAAGTATTTTTGGTCTGTGCAAAGGAGTAGACTGTAAACACTGTGTGTTGTAGTAATGTATTATTTATTTGATGAAGACATAATTTAGTTGATGTATCCTATGACACAAACGATTTTGTCATTGATCATGTACTTTCAATAAAAGCTCATTATATAAAAAAAAAAAAAAGAAGAAGAAACTGTTTTGTTGTATTTTCTCAGTATTGGTAACATTATTCCAACAACATGAAACATTGGATTGAACATGTGTTTCTTTTAAAATGACATGAATCTCTTTATTTACTGAAATGGCGCTATAGGAATAATTCTATAACTATTTGGTTGTTTGCACATCAGTTGATCCCCATTTGTCCCATTGTGGGGTGGTGCGCTGCTCATAACTTCTGATCGGGAATTTGCTCGGGAAAGAGGCCATTTGCTTGTTTGGTTTGGGGGTAAAGTCTATGGGGGTAGCCCATAGAGGCATTTCAAACAAAACGAATTAAAGAAAACATTTTGGTGAGCCCATACGAAGTAGTGTAATGCTAAGATAAAGTGCTTCAAAATTCACCAGTATGAGTCCCATAACAGCATCATGATGGATTGTAATCTAAATGACCAATGCACCATCAACATGACATTTTACAGAAAATGTTTCTGTATAAAGACATGCTACATTTAGGAAATGTCTTTGCCTTCTGGTTGATGTGAAGCCAATGGATGGATTGTTCTGTCTTTGGACACATCCGTTTATGAGACCAGATTGCTCTTACTGTCCTGTATTTCAATGTCTCTTTAGGGGTCAGTATAGATTCCAAAAATTGTATTAACAAAATCTGTATTTGTTATTCAAGTTAAAGGTACAACAGCCTGAGCCTGCCAGTTGTCTATCCTAAGCTGAGGGATGGGGCTAGAGAAATGTAACCACTCATATTCAGTCAAGGAGCAACAGGTGCAAGGAGTGACAGTCTATGAGATCTAGATGATAGTTCTAAACAATATATATATATAATACTGTATTCTATCATATTCTACTATATCTTAGTCTATGTATTACTCATCTCATATGTATATACTGTATTCTATCATATTCTACTATATCTTAGTCTATGTATTACTCATTTCATATGTATATACTGTATTCTATCATATTGTACTATATCTTAGTCTATGTATTACTCATCTCATATGTATATACTGTATTCTATCATATTCTACTATATCTTAGTCTATGTATTACTCACCTCATATGTATATACTGTATTCTATCATATTCTACTATATCTTAGTCTATGTATTACTCATCTCATATGTATATACTGTATTGTATCATATTCTACTATATCTTAGTCTATGTATTACTCATCTCATATGTATATACTGTATTCTATCATATTCTACTATATCTTAGTCTATGTATTACTCACCTCATATGTATATACGTATTCTATCCTATTCTACTATATCTTAGTCTATATATTACTCATCTCATATGTATATACTGTATTCTATCATATTCTACTATATCTTAGTCTATGTATTACTCATCTCATATGTATATACTGTATTCTATCATATTCTACTATATCTTAGTCTATGTATTACTCATCTCATATGTATATACTGTATTCTATCATATTCTACTATATCTTAGTCTATGCCGCTCTGACATTGCTTGCCCAAATATTTATATGTACTTAATTCCATTCCTTTATTTTAGATTTGTGTGTATTGTTGTGAAATTGTTAGATATTACTGTTAGATATTACTGCACTGTTAGAGCTAGGAATACAAGCATTTTGCTACACCCGCAATAACATCTGCTAAAGACGTGTATGTGACAAATAAAATATGATTTGAGTAAAATTACAACAAAACATATTGGCTTCACAACAGATAGCACCCCTAATACATCCAGTGGCTTGGAATTAACTCTTCACTGAGCAAACTCACTGTGAACATATTTCCTTGGCATTTTCATGCATTGTGTCAGTTTCATACTAAGTACATGAGACCCCATTGCGCCAAAATGTGTAGCCTACATCCTGTGATGCCATAAAGCTATCTTCCCTGTGGCAGATGGTCTTAAAGGGATATACTTAAGTATCAAAGTAAATGTAGTTGCTAAAATATACTTAAGTATCAAAAGTAAAAGTATGACTAATTAAAAATTCCTTATATTAAGCAAACCAGACGGCACAATATTCTTGTTTTTTAATTTACGGATAGCCAGGGGCACACGCCAACACTCAGACATCATTTACAAACAAAGCATTTGTGTGCGAATTGAAGGTACCAGGTTCATCTGTACAAACAATAATACGCATGTATAAACACCATGGGACCACGCAGCCGTCATACCGCTCAGGAAGGAGACGCGTTCTTTTGTACCTGTTTCCTCCAGCATCTTCACAATAACCTTTGCTGTTGACATCATTTACAAACAAAGCATTTGTGCTTAGTGAGTCCGCCTGATCAGAGGCAGTAGGGATGACCAGCGATGTTCTCTTGATAAGTGTGCGAATTGGACAATTTCTGTCCTGCTAAGCATTCAAAATGTAACCAGTACCTTTGGGTGTCAGTGAAAATGTATGGAGTAAAAAGTACATCATTTTCTTTAGGAATGTAGTGAAGTAAAGTCAAAAATATAAATACTAAAGTACAGATACCCCCAAAAAACTTACGCAGTACTTTACACCACTGATTTAAATGAGCTCCCAATGCATGACCTATGGCAATAAAAGAGCCATAGACTTCCACGGTGAAAATATTGGCATGCATCTCCTCTTCCACCATTTAACCTATCAACACCAAACCAACGGTGAGATGTTCAGACTGACCCAACTTACATTCATTGCTTTCAGAATTGTTATATAATTTACACTTTTTGAACTACAGTCTATAACCGTGTTAAATGTTCATAAACGCTCCATAGAATTGAACAGGAGCTATTTGGATGTGCCACTGCTCTTACATAAGCTATCAATACAAAAGCCACTTTGAGATGTTCAGACTGACCCGAATTAGATTGCTTGCCATTTTTTATACTATTTATACTTTTTCAACTCTAACCATTTAAAAATGTGCATACATTAACATGGGTTTGAATGAGAATCATGGGAATACTGACGGTAGCTATTCAAAATGGTCCTGCTCCTTTGCCAATTAAGCTATAAAAAAAACATATAGGGTATCCTAACTTCAAATTCTTTAAAACCTTTATGAACTAGAGTTACATAAATGTGCACACATTTGCAGAAAATAACTCACCAACAGTAAGGAAAACAACTTTCACATGTTAAGGCTATGCTAACTTCAAATTCGTAAAAAATATTTATCAACCATGACTATTTTTGCTTAAAATAACACACCAACAGTAACTCTTGAACCGTTTATGCTACAGACACCAAACCAACTTTCACATGTTTCGGCAATTCCATCGTATCCCATCCTATCAAATCAGTCAATCAATCAATATCTTTCCATCTACCTAATTTTTCTACTATAACCAGTCACTACCATTACTACTGCAGTCATCACTACTACTTATACTATTATTATAACTTATTTCACAACCATAAATACTTTAAAACAAACTAGCAAACACGACATTTTCTTAAAGAAATGTACTTTTTTACATTCCCCAACCATCCATCCCTCAACCACTCACTTATTTTAACTGCTTCATCTTTTCTTCCATCTTGAATTACAATTTAAACCTCTTCCACTTCCATAAAAGTACGGGGATTTCTTAAGTGTTCGCATCAGGTGCAAAGTCTACCTGGTAACCCCTGGATAAATAAACCCATCAAAATAAATGTAGAATATTAATCTGTTTTCACGTACACTTAATCACAAAATATCTGCTGCAACTATATTAAGTGAGTTCTGGCCCCTTTTCCCAGCTGTGTTCCACGCCTAAAACGTCAGATTCTGCACCAGTCACCAGCTCATTATCACTGTGGTCTGATAAGCTCGACGAAAACGGTTTAGATATACTTTACCGATGTTTTATATCTTACTGTATTTTATGACATGAAATGTTTTGGATGGATGCCAACAAATGTTATAAGGTGCACATTGTACAAAAGAGCTTCCAAACTCATTTGATGTACAATAACCGTTATGTGAGTTATATATATACACACACACACACACAACTATTGTATTCAACCAAATTACAATACTACTTTACCATCTAATTGCTTTGGTTAATATACCAGAGATCTACTAATGGGTATATGCTACATTGGATCTCACACAAGAAAACCAGACATGACCTGAGAGGTTGTTTTTTTCCATTCCCATTTGTCTGGCTAAAGAGACGCTGGTCATGCCATGACAAAAGAAGTGTAGAGCCCAACTCCAGCTACGCAGCTCCTCGTCATGGGCAGTCGTGGTGCGGCTGACATCGTCCCCCATCCCAAAAGCTGAATTTTTCATTCTCACGTATCAGAACATTCTTAGACAATAGGTCACTGTCCATTCAGCTTGCACAGATGGGTTACCCACGCCGAATTGGCTGGGAAGACAAAGGGAACCCTAACCGTAAGCTCTATATGGAAAAGTTCTGGATTCACACAGCCGAAATGTTAATTGAAGGCCCCGCGGGGGTGATAGGGGCGCGTGCAGCAAATGCGCGTATCAATTTCACGGCTTCGTTTTGTTCCAAGCCAAGCGTCCGCTCAACTGCATCGTTAGAAGGTCCTGTCCCCACAGAATTAGAACGATGGTTATCTTGGAAGTATTTCGATTGTTTATCTTATTGAAAATGTTTTGAAACATGCAGACCTCACAGGTCAAGTACACATGGTAATTAAAAGTGATTTGTGTGATAGCAAATATCCAGTTTCGAACAATCTGTAAGTTACTTGAAAATATACAAGGCTTATAATGAAAGGCTATGTTATTTGTTTGATTCTGTGTTTCTTAAACTACATCGATGCGACCCGTCTCTGAACTAGGGCATCGACCATCATCAATTCGTTACACTCAAACAGGCTTTTACGCACAAACACTGAAAAACACACTTGCAAAAATATAGCGTGGACGCTATAAAGTATGTAAAAGTCAAGCCGACCGGACTATGGCAATATGGAGAGAGCATCTATAGAAAGGGGGGTGTGGGGGGAAATCTATTTTGGCATCCTAGTTTTTAATCATGGATACCATGGAGACCATCACCCAATCGCATGCAGATTTGTAGGCTACCGACGCCAAAATTGTTAGCAAAACATGCTTCATAAAACTTAATGCAGAAATAGTTTAGAACAAGTAGGGTGGGGGCTTCTTCCCTTATAGTAGGGTGACACGGGCTGGTGGTAGGGTGATGGTAGTGGGGAGGAGGGGGACATGGGAGAGATGGGTTGGGTTAGGGGTCGGTAACATACGCCCATCTGGTCTCCATGGCGCGTGCTGCACGCGTGATTCCCATGAGAACCGTCGAGTTTGATAGGTCGTTAACACTGGAGTAGTGATTGTTGTTAGGAACTGGTAACCTATGGAAGACATGCTAAAGGCATTTCTGAATAGAATTAACGGTAAAGGGTTTGTAGACTATGCCACATGGAATGTATACACCATGACTCGAATCAACAATGGTTCGTCTACTAAATGTGTCTCAGGATATAGGCCGAATGCTAAACATTTCTACATTTGCTTTGTTCATGTAGGAACTTAAACGAATTTCAGTTCATACCCATCATCTGTCGTGCAACCCCCCCAAAGTCACGCCCCTCCCCAGGCAGCACAAGTAGGCTACAGGTAAAGACAGCTCCCATCAGAAAATGTAAGAGGCCTAGACATCACACACTAAGAAAATTGTTGATCACAATTTACAAGCAGATGTTATTTGAAGTTAGCTTGGCTTGGGTATCTGTCGGTGTAGATGTAAATAATGCATAAAGCCCAGTGCCCCCTCCCATCGTCCATCCATCCATAGCCCCTCCACCAATGTTAGACTACGATACAGAATGGATATCAAACAACATCTGTGCAAAACATGTTTAATGCTATCTACAAAACGTGAGAGGCTGAACGGTATATTTGAAAAACGTGTATTGAATTGAACAATGTCCATCTACTATAACCTGCATCTATTTATCGAATTGAACGTGAAATTGCATACACGTTTAATATTTATTCAAATAACATGTAGGCCTAATGTGTGGCTGATATGTTTCTAAATCACTAACCATGAAAGGTGTTACAATGCAAAATGCTTTCCATGGGAACATTGGTTATGCGTAATTACGCATGGGTATCGAACCATTTAACTTATTTAAAAACGTAAATAATAAGCTGTACATAAAAGACTATGCAATTTAGAATAATCAGAGAATAATGAGAAATCTTTGAAGTTAAAGACTGCTTGTATACAATAGCATTTGATGTTCAAATCACTTTGACCAAAAAGCAACGCTTATTTACGCAGACGTTTTGCAAGCTTTGTATCATCAAATGTAGCTTGCACAAACCATAGTTGTTATGCTTGGATTAAATGGGGAGACAGATGGTTATTATTGTACATTTGGTGCTCGTGTTGTTTCAAATGCAAAAGTCCTCAGTCAAAATTATTTGACGGTAGCTTGGGGGCGTACCCGTGACGCACAGAACCGACGCTCGTGACCTCCATATAAACTGCGGCCTGAGGTCGTTGGAAACATATCCTCTCCAATCTCAAAGATTCCTACTTGAAAATAGTGCTCCTCCACATACGAGAATGAAAATGATTCCAAATATAACCTCCGAATCTGTCCAATCCTTTGCTCCAAGGCTAACTGTGGCCAGGAGAAAAGAGGCGCTTGAATTGAGAAAGGTAAGGGTCTAAATAGATACAAGAATAGAAAATACTTTGTTTTTCTAAATTCTCGTGATAAATGGGTTTGCCATGGATTCTAAATTGTGTGTTACCATTTTTCAGACAATGAAACCTTTGTTGGAAAAGAGAAGGCGCGCTCGTATCAATGACAGCATCAACCATCTGAAGACTCTGATCCTTCCACTCACAGGAAAAGATGTAAGTTCCAAATAACCAACAAATAGGCTATGCTTTATACGTGTCTAGAATACACAGCTGTAAACATTTCATCATCGAAGTTATGCGTATAGATAGATAGTGGTCTAACCATCACCCTGTTCTCTTTTTGTGCAGAATTCTCGGTACTCGAAGCTTGAGAAAGCTGACATCCTTGAGATGACCGTAAGATTCCTCAGTGATATTCCTGCTGCTCAGAAAAAAAGTACATCAGACAGCTTCAAAGAAGGGTACAAAGCCTGCCTGCAGCGCGTTACCGCTCTGATCCCCAAAACAAACCTGGACAAAGACTCGTGTCAGCGGGTGAACGACTTCATCCAGCAGTCCATGTCAGCGTCCGTCGACCCAGCTTGTCAGAACTGTTGCGCCCAGAGCTCCAGGGCTTTCCCCCAGATTCAGCAGAGACTCCTGAGCCTCAAAGCCAACGTTGGCTCCAGAATCGAGAACCACTCGAACTCGCTTCCCAACCGGCCCCAGCCAGTGCCACAAGCTGTCAATGCTAACATGTGGAGACCCTGGTAGATTCAAGAAGCCATAACGCCAATGTAAATTGTATGATATGTACATGTCGGGAAAACGTCTCTTGTACATTTGTATTTGTCAATACTAGGCTATAGAGATGCATGCATTGTCATATTCTCTTGATGAAAAGCTATACTTCATCGTTAAATCATGTTAGTTAAGTATTATATACTGAAGTAATTACACGTCTTCTGTCCTGTAAATGGACAAGTTTGAAGAAATTCTTCTTATTTATTAAGATCTGCATGGATTTTATTTTGCTAAATTTAGTCCTCTTTGGGGGTTAAATGATAAAAGGGCCACAGAAAACGCCTCTGTAAACCCAAAGGGTTATTATGTGTCATTTGCACTTTTGACTTCAGTATTCTGGGTCTGTGCAGGTAAACGATATGTAAGCACGTTGTGTTATGTTACTTAAAAACGTAAAATGTCTCTTTTAGGGATGTATTTGTATATGTATTACCATTACGCATTGTACATATATTTAGCTGTAATAAAAACTACGATACCGTGGTATATTCCTCTTCATTTCAATTTTCCTTAGTTGTCTTTGTTGGTATGACTGGGATATATTTAGCCATAACCTAGGCCTAGACTGAGACAAAATACTATTTCATTTTAGTTGGTAAGAAAACGTATCATTACGCACAGAAGTGCGTGTAATCAAGACGCACCCACCAACTGTCACACAAACGTTTAAATATATGGCTTTAAATGGTTAGTAAAATAGTAAACATGCCATTTTAAGGAACAAGGTTTCAGTCAAATCGAAAGCAGTTTGGCAGTTGAGCAAGTGTAGCACATGGGGAGCTGTGAAACTTACACCTCTGCCTGAAGTGTCTCCACTTGCGCCAGCGGATAGCTAGCTTTTCTCGAGGCGCCGACCGGTAAGACGCGTCAGGAGAGTAGTCACTTGTGCGAGCGAGGCAGAAGTTCGTGCCAGGTATTGGCCGAATAGTATGAAGAACAGGGAGGAAGTGGTACTCGCTTAGCAAACAGCCCGAAGTCCTTTACACAACAAGCACAGTGTCATTTTGATAGGCGCTTGGACTGACAGGTGTTGTGCAGGCGACAAAATCCATTGCGAGCTATGAGGGGTGATCATCGAAGCAAAGCGAGCTATCCTCTCCCTGTGCGTGTGGTGAGCTATCATTTGCGTGTGGATAAACCTGTGTACTTTGCGTCTGGATAAGCAGTCTGAAGAACGCGGTCCCCGCACAATGTTTTTTATGATGCCCAAGACATAGGTCAGGCAAATGTACAATACGAACAACCACCGTACACATAAATTAAAAAAATAGAAGCTCTAATACTGACAGTGATATGTTAACAAAGATTGATAACTTACAAAAATAAACAATTCAACTGTTCCAGCTTGGTCTCTAAGGTTGACATCAGGTCCTTCCAAATGGGCCTTCAGCTGTTAAATAGATTTTCATAGAAGTACTGTGGTGTGATTACACACACACGCACACACTTTATTATTGCACTGTTCACCATCATCCTGTGTCTGGCAATACATTTCCCTGTGTGTGTGTGTGTGTGTGTGTGTGTGTGTGTGTGTGTGTGTGTGTGTGTGTGTGTGTGTGTGTGTGTGTGTGTGTGTGTGTTATAGTGAGGTTTCCTTACCTCTCTAACCACCTATCAGTGGTAACAGACTGGAACAGGAAGGCCATTCCAAATGTTTGTTTTATGTTCTTTATGTAATGACAGATGAACGATAATAAGCAAAACCAGTGACATGGGGATTTTAAAGTTGGTCTTAAAATAAAAATCGCTGCACACACCTCTGACCGAAAAGACAGTGTGATAAAAGAGAAGCAGAGTCTTACTCCAGAGCACTTGGAAATGTTTTGTTAAATGCATTGGAAAATGTGTGATATCACCCATGTTTTTTTACATGCATTAAATGAGGTAATGATGTCACCATGCCATCTAGTGGTAGAGTTGCGCTATTTCAGAAAAAAATTACGGGCATTTTAGTTTTTTTAATTGATTTAAATCAGAGAGATATACAACTATTCGTCAACAAATTTGCACAAACCTTCGGGAGACTTGTTCCTCTCCATTTAGTCAAGCAAAATAGCATTGACTGAAAAGTTATTGTAGGGAAATAGTTTGAATGTACTCCCAAATCTTTAAGTTGTGTTTACACAGGCAGCCCAATTCTTGATATTTTATTTTACTTTTATTTAACTAGGCAAGTCAGTTAAGAACAAATTATTTTTTACAATGGCGGCCTACCCCGGCCAAACCCGGACAACACTGGGGCAATTGTTCGCCACCCATGGGACTCCCAATCACAGCCGGATGTGATACAGCCTGGACTTGAACCAGGAACTATAGTGAAGGCACTGAGATGCAGCCTTAGACCACTGCAACGCTTGGGAGACTATATTCTACATTGTAGAATAATAATGAAGACATCAGAACTATGAAATAACACACATGGAATCATGTAGTAACTAAAAAAGTGTTCAACAAATCAAAATATATTTTAGATTCTTCAAAGTAGCTACCCTTTGCCAGCTTTGCAAACTCTTGGCATTCTCTCAACCAGCTTCACCTGGAATGCTTTTCCAACAGTCTTGAAGGAGTTCCCACATGTGCTGAGCACTTGTTGGCTGCTTTTCCTTCACTCTGCGGTCCAACTCATCCCAAACCATCTCAATTGGGTTGAGGTCGGGTGATTGTGGAGGACAGGTCATCTGATGCAGCACTCCATCACTCTCCTTCTTGGTCAAATAGCCTTTACACAGCCTGGAGGTGTGTTGGGTCATTGTCCAGTTGAAAAACAAATAAGTCCCACTAAGCGCAAACCAGATGGGATGGCGTATCGCTGCAGAATGCTGTGGTAGCCATGCTGGTTAAGTGTGCCTTGAATTCTAAATAAATCACAACAGTGTTGTCAGCAAATCACACCCACACCATAACACTCAGCATAACACCTCCTCCTCCATGCTTTAGTGGTGGGAAATACAAATGGAGAGATCATCCATTCACCAACACCACGTCTCACAAAGACACAGCGGTTGGAACCAAAATTCTCCAATTTGGACTCCAGACCAAAGGACACATTACCACTGGTCTAATGTCCATTGCTCATGTTTCTTGGCCCAAGCAAGTCTCTTCTTATTATTGGTGTCCTTTAGTAGTGCTTTTTGTGTGCAGCTATTCGACCATGACGGCCTGATTCACACAGTCTCCTCTGAACAGTTGATGTTGAGATGTGTCTGTTACTTGAACTCTGTGAAACATTTATTTGGGCTGCAATTTCTGAGGTTGGTAACTCTAATGAACGGATCCTCTGCAGCAGAGGTAATTCTGGGTCTTCCTTTCCTGTGGCGGTCCTCATGAGAGCCAGTTTCATCATAGCGCTTGATGGTATTTGCGACTGCACTTGAAGAAACTTTCAATGTTCTTGAAATGTTCCAAATTTACTGACCTTCATGTCTTAAAGTAATGACGGACTGCTTATTTGAGCTCTTCTTGCCATAATGTGGACTTGGTCTTTTACCAAATAGGGCTATCTTCTGTATACCACCCCTACCTTGTCACAAGAAGGAAAGAAATTCCACAAATGAACTTTTAACAAGGCACATCTGTTAATTGAAAAGCATTCCAATGACTACCTCATGAAGCTGGTTGAGAGAATGCCAAGAGTGTACAAAGCTGTCAAGGCAAAGGGTGGCTACTTTGAAGAATCTCAAATCTAAAATATATTTTGATTTGTTTATCACTTTTTTGGTTACTACATGATTCCATATGTGTTATTTCATAGTTTTGATGTCTTCACTACTATTCTACAATGTAGAAAATAGTAAAATAAAGAAAAACCGTTGAATGAGTAGGTGTGTCCAAACTTTTGACTGGAACTGTATATTAAATAACCATACCTGTCAATCTTAATCATCAGAGAGACCTCTGGTCTGGCATTTCTCTGTTGGTTTCACAGGGGCTTTCACAATGTCTGAATGGGACCATTCTGAAAAAAGAACATGAAGATAACAAATGAGAGAATAGCTTTGGAATTCTGAAGGAAGCAGGGAAAAATTAAGACAGAGATGGACGAAAGCGAAAACAACGTAAAGAAATAGACTATACTGTATATACAGACCTTTTGAGATTTCTGGTGAGCATGCCGTTGACCAGCTTAATGTGCTGGTCTAATAGGCCACCATGGACTGCAAAACATAAAAAACATACAAATAAGGTCAGCTGAGGGGAGAAAAGGTAAAATGACTAATGCCTGAAATACAGTGAGTTACATACTATGTGTGTGGATTTAAAATAAGAAGCTATGAAATGTCATTCTGGTCAATCTGCCTCATTATCAGCATTAAACAGTGATTTCTAATACCAACATGTATATCAAAAAAATGAATAGCCTGTTGGATGATAAAAAAATATGTTACAAGAAATAGATTTTTGATCCTCCAACTATACAATTGAATAAAGTCCTTGATGAAGGACTAGAAAATCAATTGGTTGACAGAACACAGTGTCAGGACCCGGTGCGAGAAACAGTCACTAATAATCAGCAGAACCCAGAAGATGAGGCAGACACAGTAGTTCTAGAGATGGTGGTTTAATTAAAGAACAAAATCTTCAGGCCAAAATCTAAATCCACAATGTCCAAAATAAAGCCAAGAGGCACAAAATGGATATCCTCAAAAATACAAAGAAAACTCAACAAAGTGGTAAAAAACAGCAGGGAAAAACAAACCTCAAAAGACTACTCAAAATTACACAAGAACTAAACCAGAGAACCTCTGGAAAATCCAATCCGAGAAATATATGTTTCACACAAAAAGGCTTGGTCTGGGGCTGGGTGCTAACATACAAACACTGAGCAAAGAACTGAGGAACACACAGGGTTTAAATACAAACAAGGGAACGACCTACAGGTGCAAACAATAAAAGAGCAAGGAAAAAACAAAAGGTTCAAAAAAGGTGCAATGGGGACATCTAGTGACAAAACCAGAACAGTCCTGGCCAAAACCTGACAGAATCCCCCTCCTAGGAACGGCTCCTGACGTTCCTACCAGCCTTCTCAGGGTGGAGGGCCCTGAACTGACGAATGAGGTCAGGGTCCAGTATGTCCTTGGCAGGAACCCAGGAGCGCTCCTCGGGACCGTAGCCTTCCCAGTCCACCAGATACTGCCAGGACCGCTGCACCCGGCGGGAATCCAGTATCCGGTGGACGGTATAAGCCGACTGGCCTCCGATGACACGGGGCGGAGGGGGAGGTCTGCCTGCCGGGATAAGGGGAGAAAAAACAACAGGTTTTAATAAAGAAATGTGAAATGTTGGATTGATCTTAAGGGATCTGGGTAAGTGCAGGCGAAAAGTAACGGGATTGACTCTCCTGGCAATCTTAAAGGGACCGATGAATCTCTGGGACAGCTTGCGAGACTCCACCCGTAGCGGTAAGTCCTTTGTTGAGAGCCATACTCTCTGGCCGGGGTACAGGGTAGGACCGGGACGGCGACGTCTGTTGGCTTGTCGCTGGTACTGCTGTGAGGCACGCAGAAGATTAAGACGGGCCTTCTTCCACGTAAGCCGACAGCGTCTGATGAACCTCAAGGCTGAAGGCACTCTGACTTCTGCCTCCTGGTCCGGGAACAATAGCGGAGCATAGCCAAACTGACACTCGTGCGGAGACATACCAGTGGAGGAGGAGCACAAGGTGTTGTGCGCGTACTCGGCCCAAACAATGAAGGATGACCATGTGGATGGGTTGTTGGAGACCATACATCTGAGGGTGGTTTCCAGCTCTTGATTCATCCTCTCAGTTTGGCCGTTGGACTCCGGATGGTACCCTGAAGAAAGACTGGCCGTGGCCCCTATGAGTTGGCAGAAGACCTTCCAAAACCTAGAGGCGAACTGTGGACCTCTGTCGGAAACCATATCTTGCGGAATGCCAAAGACTCGGAACACATGGTTAATCACCAACTCAGCCGTTTCCTTGGCAGAAGGTAATTTGGTCAAGGGAACAAACCTGGCCGCCTTAGAAAACCTGTCGATGATGACTAGGATCGTGGTATTACCATGGGACGGAGGAAGGCCAGTAATAAAGTCCAACGAGATATGGGACCAGGGTCGGTGGGGAATAGATAAAGGGTGAAGGAGTCCTTGAGGGCGGAGGTGAGAAGATTTGCCCTGGCAGCACACGGAACAAGCCTTGACGAAAGTGGCAACGTCTTCTTTTATGGTGGGCCACCAGAACTTACGCTGGATGAACTCCAAGGTGCGACCTACGCCCGGGTGACAGGTGAGGCGAGAGGAGTGCCCCCACAGAAGGACTTGGGACCTTGCTGCCTTGGGAACAAACAACCGATTGGCAGGACCTCCTCCAGGACCCGGTTCGATGGCTTGAGCTTGTTTCACGGTATCCTCCACTTGCCACGAGATCGGAGCCACGATCTTAGCGGCAGGAAGGACAGTCATGTCAGTATCTTCTCGAATGGCAGGAGAGTAGATACGTGACAAGGCGTCCGGTTTGAGATTCTTCGACCCGGGTCTATAGGTGAGGATAAACTGGAATCGGCTGAAGAAAAGAGACCATCGAGCTTGTCTGGAGTTCAACCGCTTCGCCTGCTGGATATACTCCAGATTTTTGTGGTCCGTAAGCACTTGAAATGGTTGAGAAGCCCCCTCGAGCCAGTGTCTCCATTCCTTCAATGCCATCTTAACCGCTAGGAGTTCACGATCCCCCACATCGTAATTCCTCTCGGCCGGGGTAAGCCGGTGAGAGAAGAAGGCGCAAGGATGAAGCCTCTTGTCTTCACCCCTCTGAGACAGGACAGCTCCAACACCAACCTCTGATGCGTCTACCTCCACCACAAAAGGTTCATCCGCCGTCGGTAGTGTCAGGATGGGAGCAGAGAGGATGCGCTGCTTGAGTCCTTGGAAGGCCGTCTCAGCTTCTCTTCCCCACAGAAACCTTGTGTTGCCACCCTTGGTTACAGCTGAGAGAGGGGCTGCCACCGAGCTGAAGTTCTTGATGAACTTGCGGTAAAAGTTGGTGAAGCCCAGGAAACGCTGAACTTCCTTAACGGACTTGGGGGTGGGCCAATCCGCTACCGCCCCTACCTTCTTGGGGTCCATCTGGACTCGACCGGGTTCCACTACAAATCCCAGGAATTGTACTCGAGAGGAATGGAATTCACACTTTTCCGGCTTAACGTACAAATGGCTGTCTAGGAGGTGTTTGAGCACTTGTCTGACATGCTTAGTGTGTTCTTGAAGGGAGCTCGAAAAGATGAGGATGTCATCCAAGTAAACAAACACAAAGATGTTAAGCATATCCCTAAGCACATCGTTTATGAGCGCTTGGAACACAGCCGGAGCGTTGGTCAGGCCGAAGGGCATCACCGAGTATTCGTAGTGACCAGTAGGCGTGTTGAAAGCGGTCTTCCACTCGTCCCCGGGTTTGATCCGCACAAGATGGTATGCGTTCCGCAGGTCAAGCTTAGTGAAGATCACTGCTTCCTGGAGCAGCTCAAAGGCTGTGGCCATAAGGGGTAGCGGGTAGCAGTTACGGACGGTTATGGCATTAAGTCCCCGGTAGTCGATGCAAGGACGTAATCCACCGTCTTTTTTGGCCACAAAGAAAAACCCTGCTCCTGCCGGCGAGGTGGATGGACGCATGAGGCCTGCTGCCAGAGCGTCCTTGATGTAGGTATCCATAGCAGCTCGTTCGGGAGGAGATAGGGAAAAGATCCGACCCCTGGGGGGGCAGGTGCCCGGAAACAGGTCGATGGGGCAATCGTAAGGTCGATGGGGTGGTAGTTTGGTGGCCCTCTGTTTGCTAAATACCGGTTTGAGGTCATGGTAACACTCAGGAACTCAGGACAGGTCGATGGATTCTAGAGACTCGGGAGGGGAACTCGGGGAACTTGGGAAGATACAAGTGGCTTGGCACGTAGGACCCCACTGCTTGATAGTGCCCACAGACCAGTCGATGTGAGGGTTATGGCTGTGAAGCCAGGGGTATCCAAGGACGAGAGGGAATTCGGAACACGAGGTCAGATGAAAGTTCATCACTTCCTGGTGTTGGGAAACTGAAAGTCGCAAGGGGGTAGTGACACGAGTGACAAGTCCAGATCCCAAAGGGCTTCCATCCAACGTAGTAACCCTTATGGGGTCACTTAGAGGTTCAGAGGGAACGCCATTCTCCTTCGCCCAGACACCATCCATGAAGTTACCTGCGGCTCCAGAGTCTACCAAGGCTTGAAGGGGAAGCTCGTGGTTGTCCCAGGAAAGGGTAACTGGAATGAGCAGGCGGGAGTTCGATGGATGGGAGGAGGTTATGTTTCCCGTTACAGTCCTCCCAGGCCTGCACGGGAGAGTGCGTTTTCCCTGGAGCCCGGGACACGTGGAGAGGAAATGGCCCGGTTTGCCGCAATATAGACAGCATCGCTCCCTTATCCGGCGGTCTCTCTCAGCCTGGGAGATGCGTCCAGCCTGCATGGGTTCCGGTGGAGTCAGCGAGGATAAAGGTGGAGACTCGGAGCTGGGACCGATAGGAGCTAGGGTGAGAGATCTACGGTTGAGCTCTCTCTCTCTCAGACGCTGGTCTATGCGTGAAGCCAACTTGATCAGGGACTCGAGGTTGTCCGGTGGTTCCCGAGTGGCCAGTTCATCTTGGATGGTGTCGGAAAGACCCTTCAAAAAGCACACTGTGAGCGCCTCGTCGTTCCAGCCACTCGCTGCTGCCACCGTGCGGAACTGGATGGCATAGTCCGTCACGCTGCGCCGACCTTGGCTGAGAGTCAGGAGCTGTTTGGCTGAGTCCGGACCGCTGGTGGGATCTTGAAACACTCGCTTGAATTCCTCAGCAAAGGTAGAGTAGCTGGCACAGCAGGGACTTTGGGCATCCCACACCGCAGTAGCCCAGGCTAGGGCTTTTTCCGACAGCAGGGTGATGATATATGCTATCTTGGACCGGTCGGTGGGAAACGACGAGGGTTGCAGCTCGAAGGAGAGAGAACATTGGGTGAAAAACCCCTTACAAACACTCGGATCACCTGAGAACCGTTGGGGAGGCGGCAGACGAGGTTCAGCCAGGGGGTTAACTGCCACGGGCACTTGAATCTGATGAACTGGAGCAGAAGCGGTTGCAGGAGAAAGTTGATCAGAAATCTGTTTTATGGAAGTCATCATCTCCGACAGAAGTTGAGAATGTCCAGCCAGTAAGGCCTCTTGCTGAACCAGAGCAGCTTCGTGACGTTGGACAGTCCCCTCGTGGTGGGACAGCATGGGAAAAAAGTCCTGGGTACTGGCTGCCTCTGGGTTCATATTAATGGCTCAGTGTTTCTGTCAGGACCCGGTGCGAGAAACAGTCACTAATAATCAGCAGAACCCAGAAGATGAGGCAGACACAGTAGTTCTAGAGATGGTGGTTTAATTAAAGAACAAAATCTTCAGGCCAAAATCTAAATCCACAATGTCCAAAATAAAGCCAAGAGGCACAAAATGGATATCCTCAAAAATACAAAGAAAACTCAACAAAGTGGTAAAAAACAGCAGGGAAAAACAAACCTCAAAAGACTACTCAAAATTACACAAGAACTAAACCAGAGAACCTCTGGAAAATCCAATCCGAGAAATATATGTTTCACACAAAAAGGCTTGGTCTGGGGCTGGGTGCTAACATACAAACACTGAGCAAAGAACTGAGGAACACACAGGGTTTAAATACAAACAAGGGAACGACCTACAGGTGCAAACAATAAAAGAGCAAGGAAAAAACAAAAGGTTCAAAAAAGGTGCAATGGGGACATCTAGTGACAAAACCAGAACAGTCCTGGCCAAAACCTGACACACAGAAGTAGTGCTGAGACATACTTTTTAAGGCCCTCCCAAGCAGACATTCAAAGTCTGCTCAGTGGCAGTCAGGTGTCTGCCCACAGAGATCAGGAACGCAGGAGAAGGCAGGTGCTGGAACATGTGAGGGGGCAGGGCTCCATTTATTTTATTTTACCTTTATTTAACTAAGGAAGTAAGTTAAAGAACAAATTCTTATTTTCAATGACAGCCTAGGAACAGTGGGTTAAATGCCTTGTTCAGGGGCAGAACAGATTTTTACCTTGTCAGCTTGGGGATTCGATCTTGCAACTTTTCGTTTACTAGTCCAGTGCTCTAACCACTAGGCTACCTGCCGCCCCAGTTACAGGGGGATGCCAATGCAGATTGGCAAGAGTGGCTCAGTTACAGGGGGATGCAGTCTGAGGCTGCGTATACATTAGAGGACACCAGTATCCATCACGGTCATTTCTTGGAGATGATAAATACTGCTGGGAAAGCATGACGTCTGCTTGAAACAACATCTCACCGAATGCATTGAGAAAAGCAAGAACCGACATCAGTCTGGGGCAAAAGGCAGAGGTTCTCTAATCACACTCCTCTCAAAAAATACCGTCAACACCGTCATTCACACAATTCAGAGCATTATCCAAGAGACCATGTCAAGTGAAATTGAGCAAGCTGGAATGTTCTCTGTCCAGATCGACACAACTCAGGACATAACTTCTCAAGTGCTCTGTGCTCTGTCATTGTGAGATATGCGACAGACGTCGTACAAGAGAGGCTTGTGGCTGTTGTGAGGTGTGAGGCGTCCACTGGACAGTGCTTTGTCCAGTTGTTGACAGATGCCGCGGATAAACTCAAATTAGACATGAGCAAGTGCATTGGCAATGCTACGGATGGAGCATCCAATATGCAGGGAAAATATAAGGGTTTCTCTACTCTGTTATCCTCAAAGTCCCCCAATCAAGCGCATGTATGGTGCTATACACATATCCTTCATCTGGTTTTGACACAACTGAAGTTGTCTTAGCAAGTGGGTCACTGTTTGCTCTCCTTAGCGACATTGCTGTGTTACTCCGTGAATCCTACCAAAGGATGGATGTGTGGGAGAAGAAGAGCCAGGACACGCGACACAGACGCCTATCTCCAATCAGAGAAACACGCTGGTGGGCTAAGGATAGTGCTTTGAAGGTCTTTGGATCCTTCGGAAAACCAGGCCAGGGTCTCTATGTTGAAGTACTCCTCTCACTGTCAGCCATACAAGGACAGGCCAACGTGAAGACAATTGTTTGGGTGAAGGCAAGAGGATTTACTGAGGCTCTTCTCCGGTATGAGATGATACGGACAGCTCAAATATTTCTTTGGATATTTGAGAACACGTCACCAATGTCCAAATACCTGCAGACAAGTGGGATGGACATCCTGTCTGCCCACCGAATGGTTGTGGCTACACAGGAAACCCTGAAAGGCATGCCAAGAGACTTTGACACCATTATTGCAGCTACAGACACATTTTTTCAGTTTGCAAATAAGAAGATCAAAGAACAGGATGAGGACACGGAGCTGGAGGAGGTGGAAGCCACTCTGCCACAGAAAAGGGCAAGAAAGAAGAAATGTCTGGAGAGTTAGCTCAAGATGAAGCTTTGACAGAGGCAGAGAGTGCCTAGAAAGTTCAAGTCCACAATCAAATTATGGATACAGTCACAGATAGTATCCACAAGGGATTTCTGTCTCATGACACTCTATATGCTGACCTAGCCCATCTGGACCCTGGAAACTTCTCCCAAATAACATCCCATGGTCTTCAACAGACAACCTTTCAAGAGCTCAGCAAATGTTTGCTTCGATTTGATAGCCGAGCAACTGTTGACAATTTGCAGTGTGAGCTGAGGAGCCTCGCTGTAACAGTGGAAAAGACTGAAAAGTTCAGGCTTGATGGAATACATGACCAGGACAGTGGAGATGGAAATTAAGAATAAATGCTGCTCGTCCTGCAAAGAATGTCCACTGTGTTGTTAACAGATGCTGAGACGGTACAACCTGCTGACTGATGCATACCGTAGTTCCTACTCACCCTCTCAGTTACCCAGGTAGTTCCTACTCACCCTCTCAGTTACCCAGGTAGTTCCTACTCACCCTCTCAGTTACAAAGGTAGTTCCTACTCACCCTCTCAGTTACAAAGGTAGTTCCTACTCACCCTCTCAGTTACAAAGGTAGTTCCTACTCACCCTTTCAGTTACAAAGGTAGATCCTACTCACCCTTTCAGTTACAAAGGTAGATCCTACTCACCCTTTCAGTTACAAAGGTAGATCCTACTCACCCTCTCAGTTACCCAGGTAGTTCCTACTCACCCTCTCAGTTACAAAGGTAGATCCTACTCACCCTTTCAGTTACAAAGGTAGATCCTACTCACCCTTTCAGTTACAAAGGTAGATCCTACTCACCCTCTCAGTTACCCAGGTAGTTCCTACTCACCCTCTCAGTTACAAAGGTAGTTCCTACTCACCCTCTCAGTTACCCAGGTATTTCCTACTCACCCTCTCAGTTACCCAGGTAGTTCCTACTCACCTTCTCAGTTACCCAGCTAGTTCCTACTCACCCTCTGTTACCCAGGTAGTTCCTACTGACCTCTCAGTTACCCAGGTAGTTCCTACTGACCTCTCAGTTACCCAGGTAGTTCCTACTGACCTCTCAGTTACCCAGGTAGTTCCTACTCACCCTCTCAGTTACCCAGGTAGCTTGTGAGTGAAGTTTCTCTACCTTAAAGTATATCAAGAGCAGACTCAGGAGCACTCTCTCAGAAGAACACCGAGAGGCCTTCATGCTGATGGCCACCGAGAAGGACATCCTAATGACCCTGGACACTGACATGGTTACTGAGAAGGACATCCTAATGACCCTGGATACTGACATGGTTACTGAGAAGGACATCCTAATGGCCCTGGACACTGACATGGTTACTGAGGAGGACATCCTAATGACCCTGGATACTGACATGGTTACTGAGAAGGACATCCTAATGGCCCTGGATACTGACATGGTTACTGAGAAGGACATCCTAATGGCCCTGGACACTGACATGGTTACTGAGAAGGACATCCTAATGGCCCTGGATACTGACATGGTTACTGAGAAGGACATCCTAATGGCCCTGGATACTGACATGGTTACTGAGAAGGACATCTTAATGGCCCTGGATACTGACATGGTTACTGAGAAGGACATCCTAATGGCCCTGGATACTGACATGGTTACTGAGAAGGACATCTTAATGGCCCTGGATACTGACATGGGATCATTTTGATGTGGATATAGATACTTTTGTACCCGTTTTCTCCAGCATCTTCACAAGGTCCTTTGCTGTTCTGGGATTGATTTGCACTTTTCGCACCATTGTACCTTCATCTCTAGGAGACAGAACGCGTCTCCTTCCTGAGCGGTATGACGGCTGCGTGGTCCCATGGTGTTTATACTTGCATACTATTGTTTTTACAGATGAACGTGGTACCTTCAGGAGTTTGGAAATTGCTCCCAAGGATGAACCACCGTCTGGCTAGAGCCTTATTGTCTAGCTAGAGCACTACCGCCTGGCTAGAGATTTACCGTCTGGCTAGAGACAAGCAGCACACCACTCACTCGCTCTGCTCTGCCTGCAGCACTCAACAGGCCAGATGCACAATTTTTTGTAGACTACAATGCTACTCTCCCAACATGCTGCTCTCCCAACATGCAGTCTTCAAGAGCTCACAAACAACCAAACTACTACTCTGTTTGTGTGTGAGCGCGCGTGTGAGAGTGTGTGTGTGTGTGTGCGAGTGAGACTGTGTGTGCGTGCGTGAGTGTGTGCGCATGAGAGTGTGTGTGCGTGTGTGAGAGTGTGTGTGCGTGTGAGAGTGTGTGTGTGTGTGTGTGTGTGTGTGTGCTTGCAGGCGTGTGGCCCAAATGAAAATAAACTAAAAGAGCATAATTATAGTATTGTGGAGAAAATGAAGGCTCTTGAAGGCTGAATTTGGAGACTTAACCTAAGAATGACCATGCCCCTTTTACCTGACACAACCCAAACTTACGGTCAACCCTGCAAGACATCTACCATTGTGTTATCTTTGTCCCATTCTTTTGCTAAACAATTACCCAATTGGGCTCTCAACTACATCGTGTAGCACAAATAGCTGCTAGAAAGAACACATGTAACACAGCACAGTGTAATGCTAACAAGAATGTAGCGCACAGGTGTACTGTAGCTCTTAGATTTATCCACAACAATGTTAATGCTCTTTTCTAAATGGTTTATGATAGCTGGCTGCATTATATCAAGCTGTCAATTAGCAGAGTATCAGGCAACTTGGACAATAAATCAGTAGGCCTAGCAATAAACTCTATAGGCCTATGATATAATATATAGACTCAAATTCCACCTCCTGATTTTGTCTCTTGTTGATAGTTACACTTCTTCTGTTCTCTTGTAGGATCGAGTCTATCGAGACAGTTATTGAAACAGATGTATACAGGAGCTATCATTCCACCACATTGACTCATTAATCCATTGGTTTTGTTTAAATGGTGTATCTTATATAGCTATTCACTTTGAAAAAGCATACTACTCTTCAATTGGTTAAGATAAAAGTCTGTGTTTTAGCGGTCATTAATTATGTTTCTGCATTGTTCTTTATACCAGTTTTAGGAAGAGTAATCCCATGTAAAAAATGTCTGCCACCCCTGTAAATAACGTTTTTCAAATCTGGCCCGTGTAAGAATATAGTTGAATAGCCCCAGTATAATACATTTACAGTACTATGAAGACATTTCACTTTACTTAAATGTAAGTGTTATTATTTAACTCGGGGGTCTCCAACTCCAACTGGGTATGCAGGCTTTTATTCCAAACCAACACTAACAGAACAGTTTACAATAATCACCTTGGTATTCAGTACAAGCATTGCTTAATTAAATTGGGCTGTAAAAAAACCAACCCTGCACACCCAATGTCTCTCCAGGTCTAGAGTTGGGAGTTCCCTGAATGTGGAAACGTATGTTGTGCTACAGTACTCAGAGAGCAATCCAGTCTCCGGTCTGTTGTAACGAACTGAGCTGCTGGCATGATGAATGTCAAAGTCCTCCCAGTATATATTCTCTATCCAGTTTAAACTCAGAGGCTGGGCAAGAGAATTATTCAGGTAGTGCATTACCTGCAGGGCTAGGAGATGCTACAGCATTGTTTTTTTCAGATAGTAAATGTGAAGGCAGAGTGCCTGTGTCCACACCAACATCACATACAGTTGAGACGAGCAGCTCCCCTGGATGGAGAGCAAGTTGTGGGGTTAATGCCCTTGTTCAAGAGCCCAACAGTAGGGGGAGGTCTTTAAGATGTGAACCCAGCAGCCCTCCAGCTGCCAGATCAATTCCCCCTATTTTTCCAGTGCCTGGCCTGGGATTCGAACTGTCCATCTCCGCTGGTCTACCTACCGCCCTAATGGTTACTTCTAAAAGCAGGAATGGATTAAAGTTAACAGACAAATGTCAGTGAGATCCAAAAACATGAAGCAGAAACAGCCACACCTAATTTGAAGGGACACAGTCTCTTTAATAGCATTTGGAGTGAAAAAAATTACACTTAAAAGTTATTAAAATCTTTTTTTGTTTATAATTGCAGCACAAGAGCAACCAAGAACATGCAATCTCTTTCATGAGAAAGTTTATAAATCTAGAAATCAATTTTACTAGTTTATTTTTAAATGACATACGATGACTTGGAACACTTGTTCAACAGTTGTTTGAAGAAAAAAAATGTTGAAAATAAATCTCAAAACAAATGTAATCTTTAAAATAGATATAAACCCTTGAAACACTATGTACTTTGACAGGATTTTTTATTTTTTTCCCCCTTCCCTATTGCTGATCAAAGGTTTTCCAAAATGTCTCTGGTTACCAAAAATACTACCGCACACTTTTCATAAGATCCCCAGCATACCCCCTTCATTCATTTGTTACATTAAAAGCTCTCAAATTTCACTTTTTCTTATGTGTCCTCTGCAAAAGATAAAATAATTTTTGTTTGGAATGATTAGACTATTACCACATTTGTCAAAAGAAAAATAAAGAATGTGAGTATCAAGCTACTAGATTTGAATGGAACCCTAGTTTGTAAACAGTTGCCTAAACTGCTTGTTCAAAGGATATGGTCTTTCAGGGGATAACTTTTTTGTAAGGAAATAATAATTTGAATAAGAGTATGATACTGATGTACATTTTAAGAAATCTGAACCCAAAAAAGTATATTCACAGGGGGCGCAAAGCATAAATCTGAAGTTTAACTACTTGATTTACTTCCCCATACGTAAAGTAATCTGTCATTTAGTATCCAAGAGTGCTGAATGACAATTACAGTTCTCTTCAACTGTACAAGCAAATCGTATGTTTGACATGACGGGAAAGCAGAGGGAATAAACACAAAAGGGATTCTATGGCTACGGAGGGAAAAACAGTAACAAATTAATAATACTTTTTTTTTCTCTTTTTAGCAGCCACACAACTTGAACTGGGCTTTCTTAAACCTCTCTGTACATAATGTTGTAAAAAACATAACATTTCATAATTCTCCATGATGATATTCTCTGGAAAGTACACCAAGTCTGTCCTAGCCATGCAGCGTTTTCACTCTTCGCTAACTTGTTATCTAGCCAATCTCCTATACCTAAATCACTGCTTGTGCCATCAACAGATGGTTGGACGATGGTTCTGTACTGTATGTAGTGAATTCGTGTTCAACTGAAGGGTAACCAGTCACTAAAAATTAACTGCTTTACATAAAGGAACATTTCTGATGTGAGTCTCAAGACAGTGCAAAAGTACACTTGATCATAGACCCACATCAATTTAAATCAATTAAATTAAAATAAAAAGTACATCTAATCAGGTTATTTCATTCTAAACCTAAGGACTTCCCACAAGTACACGTTATAAACGAGTAGGTACCATGTCTTTAATCAAAAGTAGTTGTATTTCGCTTGGAGCCAGCAGTTAGAAATGGAGCGTCATTAAGAATCCACAACTGAATTTCTCCTGCAATCCGTCCAGTGGCGCCCCCTCCAGCAGAGTTCATACTTACCCCAGGGGGTTACAAGGCAAAGGGCGGCACTGCGTTTCATCCACTGACCAAAGACAACGGTATCCCGCGGCTGAGCGATGACTCCCCATCCCCATAATAACCAAAGGCAGCGTGTTCTTGTGATTACGTCAATCCTCAGCACTACTACCATCCAATACTGTCAACATTTTGGATCAAACCTATTTATTGTATCTTTTTCCCCCCTCAGACAATCACTGACCCCTTTTACCCACATATACTATTTTTCCATAACTTTTAATTCTCAAGGGGGGGTTAAGGGGGAGGGTTTGATTTTAACTAGCAAAAGGTTTCCCGGTTTCTTCCTTGCTTCTGTAAGTCCTCTTCCCGTGTGTGAAGGGGAGGTATCTGTACTTGACCATATGCTGAAAGTAGGAGAAGAAAAATAAAATTAGCCACATTCACATGATGTTCTTATTGACTGAATTCTAGGTGAAACATCTTGAAGATTGACAAGCATGATTAATTACAGATACATATCAAGAGCAGAGGAATTCATTAGGATTGTATGACTGTGATCCATTTAGCTTTGAATTGTCTGACAACTATATATCATGCAGAGTAAGCAGCAGCGTCATCTGGGTTTCCCTTACCTTGATCTGCCTCTTCATGGTGATACAGAAAAGCATGATGAAGTACATTACAAGTATGGGCCAGAACACTGGCACATTGAAGGCTTCAAAGAACGTGCAAATCATGGCGATGACGATGCCTTTTGTTGCCGAATGCCTGAAGACAAAAGAAAAAACACATGCACACAACAACAAAAAAGTCAGCGTTAACGATAGTAAGTTCCTTTCCTGTAGACAGTGGTAAAGAAAGCACAAGTAAACTACAACGCTAAGCACGAGATATTTCTGTTTCCTACCATCAAAATAAGTATGGGCAACAACATACTTGTCAGTGCCACCTCCGGTACATATTAGCATTGTTGTTATAGGTTCAGGTTGAGAATGAAATGGCCTTGATAGTAAGGAAAGTATGTACAACGATACAGCTCTGCACTGGAAAGCTAGGCTACATTGTATTGTAAAAGTTCGTAGAGCAATCCTAGTGCCGTGTCCTATTGGAAATATACTTCCACAGGCCAAGAATATCTTCACATTGGTGGGTGAGCTGGCTACTTGGTGAGTAAACAGAATAAAAAGGAGAGAATTTGCAAGGGACAGTGTGCAGGAGGTATTTTCTGTGAACCAGGCTATTGAATAGTGGGACATAGAACACAGTATTGTACATGTCAGTGTACTACGTTAATATGGGTGTTCTCACTTTCCATGGATTGTGTGTATTTTCTGTGTGACATCATTCACTCAAAGATTTGTGGAATATTCCGACAGGACACTGAAATAGTGGGCACAAATGATGCACAAGCCTGTAACTCAGTCCAGTTCAGTGACAGGCCAAGCTGGGTAGATGACAGCTAGAGATGGTGTGGTCCTTGGGGGATCTCACCAGAATTTGAATTCAGGCAACCTCCTGATGAACGGACGGAACTCCTCGTTCTGCTTGGTGGGGAGCGCCGGGCCCTCATCTACAGGTGAATGGAGGGGGAGCAAAGTTACAGCGAGGATCACGTTGCTAGCCAATCAAATGGACTCAAAACAAGAACAGTGACTACAGAGTTTCAAAACGGCTCTAAATAGAATCCCGATAAGAGCACTGGTGTAGACACTTTGCATTCTGTTTTAAATACCAAAATGTCACTAAAGGCATTTTAAATAGTATTTGCATAGTAACCCAAGAGCTTCCAAAGAAATACCTTTCTAAGTTACTCATCACATTGAAAGGAAAGGAGCTCTCCAATATCTTGTTTCTCTAGTGCAGGGGTTCTTAAACTTTTTCAGCCTGGGAACCAAATTAGAAAGTCTGTTTTCCTGGGACCCAAGCTTATGAAAACATGGGACTATACGTAATTATCGGTATATTTCATTTCCCTTATGCCTAAAACAAATGCAATATAGACAAAAACAAATAACAATGAAATTAAATACCCATAATTTCATGTTTATTTTCCCCATTAACTCGTACATATGTCTAGATTGGAACTGTTGCTGTTAAAATACAATAAATCATTTTCATTCTGAACAGGAATAAACAGATTGATCACATCACACAGGCTCAGTTTGATAATACAACCCTAAGTAACAATACAGATGAAAAACTGCCTGTAGCTCAGGCCCTGAAGCAAGGATATGCATATTCTTGGTAACATTTGAAAGGAAACACTTTGAAGTTTGTGGAACTGTGAAAGGAATGTAGGAGACTATAACACATTAGATCTGGTAAAAGATAATACAAAGAAAAAGTTTTTGTATTTATTTTGTACCATCATCTTTGAAATGCAAGAGAAAGGCCATAATGTATTATTCCAGCTCAGGTGCAATTGAGATTTTGGCCACTAGATGACAGCAGTGTATGTGCAAGTTTAAGACTGATCCCAATGAACCATTGCATTTGTGTTAAATGTTGTATCAAGACTGTCCAAATGTGCCTAATTTGTTTATTCATATCTTTTCATGTTCAAAACTGTGCACTCTCCTCAAACAATAGTATGATATTCTTTCACTGTATTAGCTACTGTAAATTGGACAGTGCAAAAATAATTTAAACTTTCTGCCAATATCAGATGTGTCTATGTCCTGGGAAATGTTCTTGTTACTTACAACCTCATGTTAATCACATTAGCCTATGTTAGCTCAACCGTCCCGCAGGGGACCCACCAATCCTGAAGAAGTTTTAAACGTGACCCCCAAAAAACATCTGGGTCAGATTCTTTCTTTAAGGTTGCAGCACTTATCGTCACCAAGCCCGTCTCTCCTCTCTGGGGAGGTTCCCATTGCTTGGAAGGCAGCCACGGTGCATCCTTTATTTAAAGGGGGAGATAAAGCTGATCCTAACTGTTATAGGCCAATTTCTATTTTGCCCTGTTTATCAAAAGTGTTGGAAAAACTTGTCAATCAACTAACTGGCTTTCTTGATGTCTATAGTATTCTCTCTGGTATGCAATCTGGTTTTCGCTCAGGTTATGGATGTGTCACTGCAACCTTAAAGGTCCTCAATGATGTCACTATTGCCCTTGATTCTAAGCAATGTTGTGCTGCTATTTTTATTGACTTGGCCAAAGCTTATGATACGGTAGACCATTCCATTCTTGTGGGCCGGGCTAAGGAATATTGGTGTCTCTGAGGGGTCTTTGGCCTGGTTTGCTAACTACCTCTCTCAAAGAGTGCAGTGTATAAAGTCAGAACATCTGCAGTCTCAGCCACTGCACATCAAGGGAGTACCCCAAGGGTCGATCCTAGGCCCCACGATCTTCTCAATTTACATCAACAACATAGCTCAGGCAGTAGGAAGATCTTTCATCCATTTATATGCAGATGATAGTCAGTCATACTCAGCTGGCCCCTACCCGGATTGTGTTAAACGCTCTACAACAAAGCTTTCTTAGTGTCCAACAAGCTTTCTCTGCCTTAACCTTGTTCTGAACACCTCCAAAACAAAGGTCATGTGGTTTGGTAAGAAGAATGCCCCTCTCCCCACAGGTGTGATTACTACCTTGGAGGGTTTAGAGCTTGAGGTAGTCACCTCATACATGTACTTGGGAGTATGGCTAGACAGTACACTGTCCTTCTCTCAAAGCTGCAGGCTAAAGTTAAATCTAGACTTGGATTCCTCTATCGTAATCCCTCCTCTTTCACCCCAGCTGCAAAACTAACCCTGATTCAGATGGCCATTCTACCCATACTAGATTACGGAGAAATCATTTATAGATCGGCAGATAAGGGTTCTCTCGAGCGGCTAGATGTTCTTTACCATTCAGCCATTAGATTTCATCACTGCACTCTATACTCTTCTGTAAACTGGTCATCTCTGTATACCCGTCGCAAGACCCATCGGTTGATGCTTATTTATAAAACCCTCTTAGGCCTCACTCCCCCCCCCCCCCATCTGAGATATCTACTGCAGCTCTCATCCTTCACATACAACACCCATTCTGCCAGTCGCATTCTGTTAAAAGGCCCCAAATCACACACATCCCTTGGTCGCTCCTCTTGTCAGTTCGCTGCAGCTAGTGACTGGAACGAGCTGCAACAAACACTCAAACTGGACAGTTTTTATCTCAATCTCTTCATTCAAAGACTCAATCATGGACACTCTTACTGACAGTTGTGGCTGCTTCGCGTGATGCACTGTTGTCTTTTCCTTCTTGTCTTTGTGCTGGTTGTCTGTACCCAATAATATTTGTACCATGTTTTGTGCTGCTATCATGTTGTGTTGCTACCATGCTGTTGTCGTCTCTCTTTATGTAGTGTTGTCGTCTCATCGTTGTGTGTTTTGTCCAATATTTATTTTTAATCCAAGTCTCCGTCCCCGCAGGAGGCCTTCTGGTAGGCCATCATTGTAAAACAATTATTTGTTCCTAACTGACTTCGCTAGTGAATTATAATTTTTTAATTTTTTTTAAGTACAGTAGCTAACTTGCTTTTGCTAACATTAGCTAGCTCTTAGCTGTGTACAAGGGGATTTTTTGAAAGAGAAATTCACATTTACTACTGAGAGTTAGTGCTCCCTTATTTCTGCTTATCATCACCTGTTATAAAATGACAACAATGCCTTGCTAGCTGACTTACTTTTCCACTGTCGAAGCACTGTCTCCTGAAGCATTGTGCCCTGTCTGAAAAAAATTCTGGGTTTACCATCATGCTGTGGATGTTTGGTCGGATGTGTCGTTTTAATGTTTGTTTTGAGAGACTCATTACTTAGCACTTCCCGCATAAAACACACTGTGGGTGCTCCTCACCATTTCTCAAAGTTTGCATGAGAGAAACTCAACGCTGTATTTGTGGTGTATGAGCTCAGTCAGAACTTGTGGCTAGCTTGAGTCCATTTGATGGCAGCGGTGAGTGATGGCGAGTGAGAATAACAAATCAGTGGCTGACAGCGCATCATCTGCTGCTGAAAGACAGCGCTGCAGTGATCTTCAATAAAACTGCAGAAACCAGATCAAACTGCAAAGCACACCGGCGTCTCCCTCCCACTCCCGCAGATACCAAAATGAGCAGAGACACCCCTGCTAAGCAGAGAGAGCACTGACCATAGAGCGCAATTGCACTTGGCCAAATTAATTCCGGTAATGAATTAAATAATTATACATTTACTGTGACACGTCGCAACCCACCGTTAACAGGTGGGTCACAAACCATACTTAAAGAAAGTCTGCTTGAGTGTACAGAGTAGGTTTAACTATTCACCAATACTTTCTGAGAACTGGTATGAGACGACACCCCCCGATTCGGTCACAATCCTAGCCTTAAAATAACGCCACTTACCAAATGCATTTCCAAATTTTTAATTAGCAAGTCTGGTGAGGGCAAAGTAAACCAACCGTTATCCAAAATATTGCATGTAGGTGAACTGAACTGTAACAAATATCTGAATTTTGTGATCTAATTTTGGCATTAGCCTATATCAATGGCAATGTTTTCAGAAATGAGTCATTCTCATGATACCAGTTTGACAGTTGCAAATGGACTTAGAAAACCATGTTGCATCTGCAATCATTCTGAAGACTAAGGTGCCTAGTTTAGGCATAGTGTCTCATTTCAAATAAATATGAGCCTGAACGACATTTTCACCCCAAATTCTCATTACCAAAATGCATCCATAAATTCAGTTCCTTTTATACAATTTTACTTTCGATAAACCTAATGTATTCGAATAAAACACTTGCTGTAGTTTGGATATTGCTGCACTGTTGGAACTAGAAGCACAAGCATTTCGCTACACTCGCATTAACATCTGCTAACCATGTGTATGTGACCAGTAACATTTGACTTGATCAATCATAAATTGTATACCATTTGAAATTCACATTAAACTAAATATGTATTAAGTAAAAACACTGTCTGTGGACATGTTTGCCATTACCTTAAGACTTTTTCAAGTTTCTGTAAACTTTTTTTTTTAAATAAAGTTTTATTCACCCATGATACAGTACATGACCAAAAGTATGTGGACACCTGCTCGTCAAACATCCCATTCCAAAATCATGGGCATTAATATGGAGTTGGTCCCACTTTGCTGCTATAACAGCCTCTACTCTTCTGGGAAGGCTTTCCACTAGATGTTGGAATATTGCTGCGGGGACTTGCTTCCATTCAGCCACAAGAGCATTAGTGAGGACGGGCACTGAGGTTGGGCGATTAGGCCTGGCTCGCAGTCGGCATTCCAATTCATCCCAAAGCTGTTTGATGGGGTTTAAGTCAGGGCTCTGTGCAGGCCAGTCAAGTTCTTCCACACCGATCTCGACAAACCATTTCTGTATGGACCTTGCTTTGTGCACAGGGGCATTGTCATGCTAAAACAGGAAAGGTTCTTCCCCAAACTGAAGCATAGAATTGTCTAGAATGTCATTGTAAGCTGTAATGTTAAGATTTCCCTTCACTGGAACTAAGGGGCATGGCCCGAACCCTGAAAAACAGCCCCAGACCATTATTCCTCCACCAAACTTTACAGTTGGCACTATGCAATGGGGCAGGTAATGTTCTCCTGGCATCCGCCAAACCCAGATTCGGCCGTCGGACTGCTAGATGGTGAAGCGTGATTCATCACTCCAGAGAACGCGTTTCCACTGCTCCAGAATCCAATGGCGGCGAGCCTTACACCACTCCAGCCAACGCTTGGCATTGCGCATGGTGATCTTAGGCTTGCGTGTGGCTGTTCAGCCATGGAAACCATTTCATGAAGCTCCCAACGAACAGTTATTCTGTTGACGTTGCTTCCAGAGGCAGTTTGGAACTCTGTAGTGAGTGTTGCAACCAAGGACAGACGATTTTTACGCGCTTCGGAGGTTCCATTCTGTGAGCTTGTATGGCCTACCACTTCGTAGCTGAGCCGTTGATGCTCCTAGATGTTTCCACCTCCCAATAACAGCACTTAAAGTTGACCGGTGCAGCTCTAGCAGGGCAGAACTTTGACGAACTGACTTGTTGGAAAGGTGGCATCCTATGACGGTGAAGCGTGGAAAGTCATTGAGCTCTTCAGTAAGGCCAGTCTACTGCCAATTTTTGTCTATGGAGATCGCATGGCTGTGTGCTCGATTGTATACACCCATCAGCAATGAGTGTAGCTGAAATAGCCAAATCCACTAATTTGAAGGGGTGTCCACATACAGTTGAAGTCGGAAGTTTATATACACTTAGGTTGGAGTCATTAACTTGTTTTTTCAACCACTCCACAAATTTCTTGTTAACAAACTATAGTTTTGACAAGTCGGTTAGGACATCTACTTTGTGCATGACACAAGTCATTTTTCCAACAATTGTTTACAGACAGATTATTTCACTATCACAATTCCAGTGGGTCAGAAGTTTACATACATTAAGTTGACTGTGCCTTTAAACAGCTTGGAAAATTCTAGAAAATTATGTCATGGCTTTAGAAGCTTCTGATAGGCTAATTGACATCATTTGAGTCAATTGGAGGTGTACCTGTGGATGCATTTCAAGGCCTACCTTCAAACTCAGTGCCTCTTTGCTTAACATCATGGGAAAATCAAAAGAAATCAGCCAAGACCTCAGAAAAAAATTGTAGACCTCCACAAGTCTGGTTCATCCTCCAAACGCTTGAAGGTACCACGTTCATCTGTACAAAGAATAGTACGCAAGTATAAACACCACGGGACCATGCAGCCGTCACACCGCTCAGGAAGGAGACGCGTTCTGTCTCTAGAGATGAACGTACTTTGGTGCAAAAAGTGCAAATCAATCCCAGAACTACAGCAAAGGACCCTGAGAAGATGCTGGAGGAAACCGGTACAAAAGTATCTATATCCACAGCAAAACGATCCTATATCGACAAAACCTGAAAGGCCACACAGCAAGGAAGAAGCCACTGCTCCAAAACCAGACTACGGTTTGCAACTGCACATGGGGACAAAGATCGTACTTTTTGGAGAAATGTGCTCTGATCTGATGAAACAAAAATAGAACTGTTTGGCCATAATGACCATTGTTATGTTTGGAGGAAAAAGGGGGAGGCTTGCAAGCCGAAGAACACCATCCCGACCGTGAAGCACGGGGGTGGCAGCATCATGTTGTGGGGGTGCTTTGCAGCAGGAGGGACTGGTGCACTTCACAAAATAGATGGCATCATGAGGTAGGAAAATGATGTGGATATATTGAAGCAACATCTCAAGACATCAGTCAGGAAGTTAAAGCTTGGTCGCAAATGGGTCTTCCAACTGGACAATGACCCCAAGCATACTTCCAAAGTTGTGGCAAAATGGCTTAAGGACAACAAAGTCAAGGTATTATTCTGACATTTTACATTCTTAAAACAAAGTGGTGATCCTAACTGACCTAAGACAGGGAATTTTTACTAGGATTAAAATGTCAGGAATTGTGAAAAACTGAGTTTAAATGTATTTGGCTAAGGTGTATGTAAACTTCCGACTTCAACTGTACACTATATATACAAAAGTATATCTAATCTCTAATAGAACTCAGTATAATTTTTAAATCGCCAACTATCAAACACGCATTATCATCTCTGAAACCTGCTCATCATTACCGTAATGCACCAACATTTAAAACTATTAGAACAAATAAAATGTACTCTAGTTATTTGGGCTTAATCTGATACTATGCCTTTATCTAAACGTGTACGTGAAAATACCATGTATACACAAGATTCAGAAAAGGTTGTGTAGCGGTAATGAGAAGTTACAAAATAATAATAACATTTGAAATATTTCCGTGTCATGTTTAACTCAGGCCTTTTCATTAAGTGAGGAATGCTAAAACAAATATTAGAAATGTACTACTACTTTGGACTTCTAAAACTGTTGCAGTAATGATCATTTTTGCATTGGTAGATGTGGAAATTGTTGTAAATTACATAATCTCATTAATAAACATAATTATGAAATAGATAAATACAGATCTAATCTTAGTGATCCAAGAGGAATTTTTGTGAACTGTGAGTTTCTTGAGAATCACCCAATTAGAAAATGTGATTTTTAAGTCTTTGTTTAGTCATAAGGATGAAAACTGAAACATATAGTATTGAATCGTCCCAAACTATAATGTATCTTTCCTGAATCATATACACACCAGTGTCTCAAGATGCGTAGTCGGCCAAAGATACACACCCCATGTCAAAGTTTTTTAAAATATAGTCTCGAGCCACAGTCCTACATGGAGAGTGCTTTGAGGGTATCTTTATGAAGAGTGAGCGCTAGAAGTACATCGTTTTATGTGAGAAAGTAAACATCTTAAACATGACTGCAACCCAAAGGAATGTCGTATGTTACAGTGAACTCTAACTTGCCTTCGTCAAGCATTGATGGATCCACTTTTGGTGATAGAAAAGCGATGAACAGGTTGAGATGGTAGATTCCCAGAGCATACGTTACAATATACCAACCCTGGAGGGAGCAGAGAAAACCTATATTAGTGTTCATTTGAATTTCATACATTACATTTTAAAATGTTACTCATTTAGCAGACGCTCTTATCCAAACTGGAAATTAAAGAAGCGTAAACATGTGTATTCCCTCACATAATTCACAAATGTATCACATTGACAATATCTGGGGCAATACTAGTCTAAAGGGAAAACAGTAGCCTACATTTTCACACAGACGCGCCCAAAGTGATCTTCTACTCCTTGGATGTGTGCAAGTGCATATTACGCCTAAAGGCACATTGCAGAACCCTAGGAGAGCCCCAAAATATCTTAACGTTCAAACTCAGAAATGTAACATGATCAGTCATAAACAACAGAATTCAAATCTGACAAGCCAGTTACAGGCTCCCTCCATTGAGGCATACCCAAATCGTGGCAGATTTTACTTTTGTTGTTGTTTTCGTCAAAGGAGGAAGTTGTCGCACTGTATATGGTGACGCCAGATTACAGAGTCTACCTTCAAAACACGTCAGATGCATATTCAGTAGGGTAAAATGTTGTGGAACGCTAAGATAGAAATATATTGTGCAGAACAGACATACCTCTTTGACATGCTGAGAAAGGGAAAATGTCAGCTCTACTCATGGCACTTCTATCTGTAGTGTTCAGTACGTTGCAACCTCCTGAACGCGACCCAGCATAAGCCCTGTGTGTGGTGTGTTTCTCTACCTGTAATATGTACACTCTGATCATGTAGATGGCCGTTAGCGAAAGAGTGACTCCCCATCGCCCTATGGAGAACGGCGTCGACCTGTCTAGCCATGACTGATAGATCTGGAAAAGACACCAACCAGAAAGACAGTGCACAACCATTACCAGGAGCGCAACAGTAAACATTAGATAAAGCGTCACATTTTCACATCGTCTTATCTGAAGTATAATTTCTAACTTTTCAATGCAGCACCACAGTGACAGTGGGTCCAATGGTTATCTTCATCAAAACAGTGGTGGCAGCGTTTCCCTTGGTTTGGCCTAGTTTTCTTTCCTCTTGACATTTGATGAGAGAACAACTAAAGGCCCTGGCAGCAGTACCTGTCCAACCCGTGTGAAGAAGCTTCCGATTGTGGATGGTTTCCCATGGATTGATTCACCAACACTGTCCCCTTCTGACATTCTGTCTGTGGAAGGAGAGAAAAGGGTTGTTAACAGGTATTACTTTAACAGATTTCACCACCAGGCTTTTTGTTTGCAACGTGAGTATGGATCTGTAGACAAAGTGTTTATAGTAAGGTGTTATCGACACAATGTGTTGATGTGGTGTGCTATCAAGACAAGAACGTCTTGCCTGGCTGTGACTCACAAAGCATGGCTACATTTGCTGCATAGAAATAATGTGTGGACAGATGAGCCTGAGGATATTTGGCCTTCAGCTCAGAGCAATTTGGCAAATAGGCTATTGATATTCAGGCTATTGATATTCAGTACTAACACTGGCAGATCATCCTTACCCAACATGTAGGCTACAGTAATTTTTGAATTGGCTAGCTATATAGCTAGCTAGTTTCTTTATTCTGTTAGTCCTTTTCCACATATAATAACATGGCAACAACTCACATACAGCGACAACAATGCTTCATCAACCTAGCTGACTAAACTCAACTCCATGGTAAAGGAAGTTTATTTATATATTTTTTCACCCCGATTACGATCTTGTCTCATCGCTGCATCTCCCCAACGTGCTCAGGAGGCGAAGGTTGAGTCATGCATCCCCCAAAACAAGCCGCGCTTCTTAACACCCGCCCGCTTAACCCGGAAGCCAGCCGCACCAATGTGTCGGAGGAAACACCGTTCAACTGATGACCGAGGTCAACCTGCAGGCGTCTGGCCCACCACAAGGAGTCGCTAGAGCGCAATGTGCCAAGTAAACCCTTTCTGGCCAAACCCTCCCCTAACCCAGCTGATGCTGGGCCAATTATGCACTGCCCTATGAGATTCCTGATCACGGCCAGTTGTGATACAGCCCGGGATCAAACTCAGGTCTGTAGTGATGCCTCTAGCTGTGCGATGCAGTGCCTTAGACCGCTGCGCCGTTCAGGAGGTCCGTAAAGGAAGTTTCTGATGAACTCCATGAACAGAGTTGAGCAGAGACCAGGCTTTTTGGAATTCAGCTCTGACTAAATTGATTTGCCCAAGGTCAACATTTCAACAACAACAAATGAAATGCTTACCTTGTACCTATGTTTAATCTTGTGTAGTTGAGTGCCTTTGTTTGCTGAAATCCATTTTTTTTTTTTTATAAAACATGAATCAAATACAACCGACTGGTTGTTGAGATTCAAATTGGCACATGCCATCTAAAAGCAACGAGCAAACAATCGGTGGTTGTATTTCATTAACGTTTACTGAAAAAGTATGGATCTCAGCAAACAAGGAAAGGCATGCAACTAGAGGGCAAACATAGGGACATCATGGTAAGCGTTACATAATGTAAATGTTTGAGTATTGACCTTGGGAGCGATTCGATGTAGTAGTAGCTGAATTCCACAAAGCCTGGTCTCTGCTCAACTCCATGGAATTGAGTTAAGTCAGCTACATCAACCTAATGTCAACATTTGGTGTTAGGTTGATTTGTGGATTTGGCTCATGCACTTGGTCAAAAACGATGTAGAATTTTTTTGCAAGTACATACTGCGCACAACGGCAGTAAAGACGATATTTGCTGCGAAACTCCATATTTTGGGTGTGTACTGAACTTATTTTGACATCACATTTGCAGAGCTGATTAATGGGACTTAGAAATTTAAGGATAATGGGCGTCAGAGGAGATACCTTCTCCTCAAGCCTAAGTACTGGTTTAATGTTATCCCAACTCGTCCCACCCAAAGTCCTTGGCTTGTAATAGGGCTAGCCCCCTTGGAAGGTCTACCGGCTCAAACGATAATAGTTTCATTTTAATTTCCATTCTAGTCAAATGTCACGTTGCTTATCAAACAGCCATCCAATTATTGTGAGACTGAAGTTAGCTGATAATGACAGACTTGATAGCCGAATTAAACTAAACTCCACGATTTACGAGCGGCGACTAGTGTGGGCAGACTGGAGTTCCGAAGTCACAAAATGTAATGAGTCAAAAACGACATATTTCAGCACCCAAAGAATAGCGCTGAAATCATTAGTTTGTATTAAAAACATAACAGGCCGCCCACACACTAGTCGGCGCGCCACTCCATCGTAAATCGTGGGGTTGAGTCGCTCACATAGACTGTCTCTTCTCATAATGGCTAGTTAGCTCTCCAACGTTGAATCGTTTACTGGTTAGCTAGCGAGCGAACGAATGCAGTTGCTAGCTACTGTAGCCAGCTAAAACAATTATTCATAGTGTTTGAGATGAGATGGTTAGCATTTGTGTTTTTTTATTCATAGCGCAATTTTGATTAAATGTTTTCCTGTCTCGCAAGCAGAGTGAGTGACGTTGGCTAACATTAGAAAAAAGCTTCTTGGTTTGTGTAGTTTTTAAACAACCACCTTTCACTAAGTGTGTGTGAAACAGGGGGATGGGGATGGATTCCCTCTACTTCCCATAATGTGCAGCGGGAATCAAACAGTTCAACCCTGCTACCTTACAGAAGGAAATTGTAGTCTTTAATCTCAATCTTGTCATTTTGATGGCTACAAATCAGCGGGAAGTTGAACTACAACCACCAGCAGTAACTTCGTGAATTTGACAACTCACTTCCGGTTAGAAACCGAGCCCTTTCTAGCTAGCATAGGCATAGCCTCTCGTTACCATATTTAGAGAGGACTTCAATTGAAATATTACTTTGGTATTGGTCCCCTTAATTCCACTAAAACTAAAGAACATATGTTCACACACCTACTGACAGACATACTGCTGCAAGACAGGGTTTTCTTACCTGATTCTGCCGCTGTGTCACTCGGCTCTACCTAACTACCTCTCGTGCTGGTTCGGCTAATGTGAACACGTCAGTACTTCCGCGAGGACTCGCTTTAAAGTACGGCAGGCAAGATCAGAAGAGCAAAGAAAACCCTGGACCGGTGTGCGAGATGCACAGGGGGTTTGTGGCACTTTGCCTGGCCACTGGAGAATTTAAAATACCTACTTATTTGAAAAGACAATGGGAAAATATAAACTACAATTATATATGACACAACACAATTATGACACAACAAAAAATCCAGCCAAACCTTTACTTTCAATTGCTTTTCACGTAGCCTAAAATAATGCCCCTAATTAAATAGCCTACTTATTCTTTCTCTCTAAAAATAATATAATACAGCATATGACAGAGTACACATACCTTTTGACAAGTTTTATGTTTACTCACTAGAACGAGGGTCATTAACTGTTTGAAGGAACTTACTTACAATGCATTCGTATAGTATTCAGACCCCCTGACTTTAACCACATTTTGTTATGTTACAGCCTTATTCTAAAATTGATTAAATAAATAAAAATCCTTATTAATCTGCACACAATAACCCATAATGAAAAAGTGAAAATGTTTTCAAATGTATAAAAAAAACAGACATATCTTATTTACATAGGTATTCAGACCATTTGCTATGAGACTTGAAATTGAGCTCAGGTGCATCCTCTTTCCATTGATCATCTGCAACTTGTTTGGAGTCCAACTGTGGTAAATACTATTGATTCGACATGATTTGGAAAGGCACACACCTATCTATAAGGTCCCACAGTGTACAGTGTATGTCAGGGCAAAAACCAAGCCATGAGGTTGAAGGAATTGTCTGTAGAGCGCCGACACAAGATCGTGTCGAGGCACAGATCATTTATGCAGCATTGAAGGTCCCCAATGGAAATGGAAGAAGATTGGAACCACCAAGACTCTTCCTAGAGCTGGCCACCCGGCCAAACTGAGCTAAAGGGGGAGAAGGGCCTTGGTCAGGGAGGTGACCAAGAACCTGATGGTCACTCTGACAGAGCTCAGGAGTTCCCCTGTGGAAATGGGAGAACCTCCCAGAAGGACAACCATCTCTGCAGCACTCCATCAATCAGGCCTTTATGATACAATGGCCAGACAGAAGCAACTCCTCAATAAAAGGCACATGACAGCCCGCTTGGAGTTTGCCAAAAGGCAACTAAAGACTCTCAGAACATGAGAAACAAGATTCTCTGGTCTGATGTAACCAAGATTGAACTATTGAACTATTTTGCCTGTATGCCAAGCGTCAAGTCTGGAGGAAACATGGCACCATCCCCATGATAAAGCATGGTGGTGGCAGCATCACACTGTGGAGATGTTTTTCAGCGGCAGGGACTGGGAGACTAGTCAGGATCTAGGGAAAGATGAACGGAGCAAAGTACAGTGAGATCCTTGATGAAAACCTGCTCCAGAGCGTTCTCGACCTCAGGCTGAGGTGAAGGGTCACCTTCCAACAGGACAGCGATCCTAAGCACACAGCCAAGACAACGCAAGAGTGGCTTCGGGACAAGTCTCTGAATGCACTTGAATGGCCCAGCCAGAGGCCGGACTTGAACCCGATCGAACATCTCTGGAGAGACTTGAGAATAGCTGTGCAATGACGCTCAACATCCCACCTGACAGAGCTTGAGAGGATCTACAGAGAAGAATGGGAGAAACTCCCCAAATATATTGTAGAATAATAGTGAAGGCATCAAAACTCTGAAATAACACATGGAATCCTGTAGTAACCAAAAAAGTGTTTAACAAATCAAAATATATTTTAGATTCTAGATTCTTCAAAGTAGCCACCCTTTGCCTTGATGACAACTTTGCTCACTCTTGGCATTCTCTCAACCAGCTTCACCTAGAATGCTTTTTCAACAGTCTTGAAGGAGTTCACACATATGCTGAGCACTTGTTGGCTGCTTTACCTTCACTTTGTTGTCCAACTCATCCCAAACCATCTCAATTGGGTTGAGGTTGGGTTATTGAGGCCAGGTCATCTGATGCAGCACTACATCACTCTCCTTCTTGGTCAAATAGCCCTTACACAGCCTGGAGGTGTATTTTGGGTCATTGTCCAGTTGAAAAACAAATGTTGGTCCCACTAAGCGCAAACCAGATGGGATGGCGTATCGCTGCAGAATGCTGTGGTAGCCATGCTGGTTAAGTGTGCCTTGAATTCCAAATAAATCGCAACAGTGTCACCAGCAAAGCACCCCGACACCATCATATCTCCTCCTCCTTGCTTCATGGTGGGAACCCCACATGCGGACATCATCCGTTCACCTACTCTGCGTCTCACAAAGACACAGCGGTTAGAACCAAAAATCTCACATTTTGACTCATTATAGGGTATTGTGTGTAGATTGATGTGGGGGAAAAAGCAACGTAATCCATTTCAGAATAAGGCTGTAACGTAACAAAATGTGGAAAAAGTCAAGGGGTCTGAATACTTTCCGAATGCACTGTATATGGCAGATGCTAAGTGGGTTACTTGAGACGACCCTAAAATTAACCCTAACCCTTAGCATAAACCTGACTTTAATCATAACCCCTTACCTAAGCCTAACCTTAACCCTTACCGTAGTTGTTTTACATTTAAACTTCTATGGGATGATGTCAGAGTTGGGGTTTCCCAAGCATCCCTCTTAGCAAAACACTTTCTATTTTTTTCCGGAGTCATACATTACCATTCAAAAGTTTGGGGTCACTTCGAAATGAAATTGTTTTTGAAAGAATAGCACATTTTTGTCGATTAAAATAACATTAAATTGATCCGTAATACTGTGTAGACATGGTTAATGTTGTAAATGACTATTGTAGCTGGAAACTTCAGATTTTTTATGGAATATCTACATAGGCGTACAGAGGCCCATTATCAGCAACCAGCAACCTCCTGTGTTCCAATGGCACGTTGTGTTAGCTAATCCAAGTTGATCATTTTAAAAGGCTAATTGATCATTAGAAAACCCTTTGGCAATTATGTTAGCACAGTTTGAAAACTGTAGTACTGATTTAAAGTAGCAAAATTAAAGATTAGTTGAGTATCTGGAGCATCAGCATTTGTGGATTCGATTACAGGCCTAAAATTGGCCAGAAACAAAGGACTTTCTTCTGAAACTCATCAGTCTATTCTTGTTCTGAGAAATTAAGGCTATTCCATGCGAGAAATTGCCAAGGAACTGAAAATCTTGTATAACGCTGTGTACTACTCCCTTCACAGAACAGGTAACAATTAAACATAGTTAGTTGATTAGATAAATAACAGTCATTTCCTGCATACAAATACCTTGATATTTGGGTAAGCAATGATTTATTGTTAACAAAACATACGACTGAGTTTGTTAAGAAACTTTTTTTTTTTTTTTTTTTACAGAAACAGATCTTGTCATGTTTTGTCATTGATTATCATGTCTTGTCCCTGTGCTTCCCTTCTATTCGTTTCCCTCTGCTGGTCTTATTAGGTTCTTTCCCTCTTTCTATCCCTCTCTCTCCCCCTCCCTCTCTCCCTCTCTCGCTCTCTCTCTCTATCGTTCCGTTCCTGCTCCCAGCTGTTCCTCATTCTCCTAACTACCTCATTTAATCTTTCACACCTGTCCCCTATTTTGCCCTCTGATTAGAGTCCCTATTTCTCCCTCTGTTTTCCGCTTCTGTCCTTGTCGGATCCTTGTTTGATGTTTGCTGTTCTGTGTCCTTGTTCCGCCCTGTCGTGTTTTTGTCTTCTTCAGATGCTGCGTGTGAGCAGGTGTCTATGTCAGCTACGGCCTGTGCCTTCCCGAAGCGACCTGCAGTCTGTGGTCGCGTCTCCAGTCGTTCCTCTCTACTGACGAGAGGATTTCAGTTTTCCTGTTTTGGATTTACCTAAGATAATATCCAGGAGTATCGTTTTTTGTTTAAGACTGGAATAAAGACTCTGTTTCTATTAAGTCGCTTTTGGGTCCTCATTCACCAGCATAACAGAAGGATCCGACCAAGAATGGACCCAGCGACTACGGATTCTCGCAACACTGCCGTCGAGTTCCAGGGAGCAATGCTCGGCAGACACGAGCAGGAATTGTCTGCTGCTCGTCATGCCGTTGAGACCCTGGCCGCTCAGGTCTCCGACCTCTCAGGACAGTTTCAGAGTCTTCGTCTCGTGCCACCAGCTACTTCCTGGTCTTCCGAGTCTCCGGAACCTAGGGTTAATAACCCACCATGTTACTCTGGGCAGCCCACTGAGTGTCGCTCCTTTCTCACCCAGTGTGATATTGTGTTCTCTCTCCAGCCCAACACATACTCAAGAGAGAGAGCTCGGATCGCTTACGTCATATCACTCCTTACTGGTCGGGCTCGGGAGTGGGGCACAGCTATCTGGGAGGCAAGGGCTGAGTGTTCTAACGATTATCAGAACTTTAAAGAGGAGATGATACGGGTTTTTGATCGTTCAGTTTTTGGGAAGGAGGCTTCCAGGGTCCTGGCTTCCCTATGTCAAGGTGATCGATCCATAACGGATTACTCTATAGAGTTTCGCACTCTTGCTGCCTCCAGTGACTGGAACGAGCCGGCGTTGCTCGCTCGTTTTCTGGAGGGACTCCACGCTGAGGTTAAGGATGAGATTCTCTCCCGGGAGGTTCCTTCCAGCGTGGACTCTTTGATTGCACTCGCCATCCGCATAGAACGACGGGTAGATCTTCGTCACCGAGCTCGTGGAAGAGAGCTCGCGTTAACGGTGTTCCCCCTCTCCGCATCTCAACCATCTCCTCCCACCGGCTCAGAGACTGAGCCCATGCAGCTGGGAGGTATTCGCATCTCGACTAAGGAGAGGGAACGGAGAATCACCAACCGCCTTTGCCTCTATTGCGGTTCTGCTGGACATTTTGTCATGTCATGTCCAGTAAAAGCCAGAGCTCATCAGTAAGCGGAGGGCTACTGGTGAGCGCTACTACTCAGGTCTCTCCATCAAGATCCTGTACTACCTTGTCGGTCCATCTACGCTGGACCGGTTCGGCTGCTTCCTGCAGTGCCTTGATAGACTCTGGGGCTGAGGGTTGTTTTATGGACGAAGCATGGGCTCGGAAACATGACATTCCTCTCAGACAGTTAGGGAAGCCCACGCCCATGTTCGCCTTAGATGGTAGTCTTCTCCCCAGTATCAGATGTGAGACACTACCTTTAACCCTCACAGTATCTGGTAACCACAGTGAGACCATTTCCTTTTTGATTTTTCGTTCACCTTTTACACCTGTCGTTTTGGGTCATCCCTGGCTAGTATGTCATAATCCTTCTATTAATTGGTCTAGTAATTCTATCCTATCCTGGAACGTTTCTTGTCATGTGAAGTGTTTAATGTCTGCTATCCCTCCTGTTTCTTCTGTCCCCTCTTCTCAGGAGGAACCTGGTGATTTGACAGGAGTGCCGGAGGAATATCATGATCTGCGCACGGTCTTCAGTCGGTCCAGAGCCAACTCTCTTCCTCCTCACCGGTCGTATGATTGTTGTATTGATCTCCTTCCGGGGACCACTCCCCCTCGGGGTAGACTATACTCTCTGTCGGCTCCCGAACGTAAGGCTCTCGAGGATTATCTGTCTGTTTCTCTCGACGCCGGTACCGTGGTGCCTTCTTCCTCTCCCGCCGGAGCGGGGGTTTTTTTTGTTAAGAAGAAGGACGGTACTCTGCGCCCCTGCGTGGATTATCGAGGGCTGAATGACATAACGGTTAAGAATCGTTATCCGCTTCCCCTTATGTCGTCAGCCTTCGAGATTCTGCAGGGAGCCAGGTTCTTTACTAAGTTGGACCTTCGTAACGCTTACCATCTCGTGCGCATCAGAGAGGGGGACGAGTGGAAAACGGCGTTTAACACTCCGTTAGGGCATTTTGAATACCGGGTTCTGCCGTTCGGTCTCGCTAATGCTCCAGCTGTCTTTCAGGCATTAGTTAATGATGTACTGAGAGACATGCTGAACATCTTTGTTTTCGTTTACCTTGACGATATCCTGATTTTTTCACCGTCACTCGAGATTCATGTTCAGCACGTTCGACGTGTACTCCAGCGCCTTTTAGAGAATTGTCTCTACGTGAAGGCTGAGAAGTGCGCCTTTCATGTCTCCTCTGTCACATTTCTCGGTTCTGTTATTTCCGCTGAAGGCATTCAGATGGATCCCGCTAAGGTCCAGGCTGTCAGCGATTGGCCCGTTCCTAAGTCACGTGTCGAGTTGCAGCGCTTTCTCGGTTTCGCTAATTTCTATCGGCGTTTCATTCGTAATTTCGGTCAAGTGGCTGCTCCTCTCACAGCTCTGACTTCTGTCAAGACGTGCTTTAAGTGGTCCGGTTCCGCCCAGGGAGCTTTTGATCTCCTCAAGAAGCGTTTTACATCCGCTCCTATCCTTGTTACTCCTGACGTCACTAAACAATTCATTGTCGAGGTTGACGCTTCAGAGGTGGGCGTGGGAGCCATTCTGTCCCAGCGCTTCCATTCTGACGATAAGGTCCATCCTTGCGCGTATTTTTCTCATCGCCTGTCGCCATCGGAACGCAACTATGATGTGGGTAACCGCGAACTGCTCGCCATCCGCTTAGCCATAGGCGAATGGCGACAGTGGTTGGAGGGGGCGACCGTCCCTTTTGTCGTTTGGACTGACCATAAGAACCTTGAGTACATCCGTTCTGCCAAACGACTTAATGCACGTCAAGCTCGTTGGGCGTTGTTTTTCGCTCGTTTCGAGTTCGTGATTTCTTATCGCCCGGGAAATAAGAACACCAAGCCTGATGCCTTATCCCGTCTCTTTAGTTCTTCTGTGGCTTCTACCGACCCCGAGGGGATTCTCCCTGAAGGGCGTGTTGTCGGGTTGACTGTCTGGGGAATTGAGAGACAGGTAAAGCAAGCACTCACTCACACTGCGTCGCCGCGCGCTTGTCCTAGTAACCTTCTGTTCGTTCCTGTCTCTACTCGTCTGGCTGTTCTTCAGTGGGCTCACTCTGCCAAGTTAGCTGGCCACCCCGGCGTTCGGGGTACGCTTGCTTCTATTCGCCAGCGGTTTTGGTGGCCTACTCAGGAGCGTGACACGCGCCGTTTCGTGGCTGCTTGTTCGGACTGCGCGCAGACTAAGTCAGGTAACTCTCCTCCTGCCGGTCGTCTCAGACCGCTTCCCATTCCTTCTCGACCATGGTCTCACATCGCCTTAGACTTTATTACCGGTCTGCCTTCGTCTGCGGGGAAGACTGTGATTCTTACGGTTGTCGATAGGTTCTCTAAGGCGGCACATTTCATTCCCCTCGCTAAGCTTCCTTCCGCTAAGGAGACGGCACAAATCATCATTGAGAATGTGTTCAGAATTCATGGCCTCCCGTTAGACGCCGTTTCAGACAGAGGCCCGCAATTCACGTCACAGTTTTGGAGGGAGTTCTGTCGTTTGATTGGTGCTTCCGTCAGTCTCTCTTCCGGGTTTCATCCCCAGTCTAACGGTCAAGCAGAAAGGGCCAATCAGTCGATTGGTCGCATATTACGCAGCCTTTCTTTTCGAAACCCTGCGTCTTGGGCAGAACAGCTCCCCTGGGCAGAATACGCTCACAACTCGCTTCCTTCGTCTGCTACCGGGCTATCTCCGTTTCAGAGTAGTCTTGGGTACCAGCCTCCTCTGTTCTCGTCCCAGCTCGCCGAGTCCAGCGTTCCCTCCGCTCAGGCTTTTGTCCAACGTTGTGAGCGCACCTGGAGGAGGGTCAGGTCTGCACTTTGCCGTTACAGGGCGCAGACTGTGAGAGCCGCCAATAAACGTAGGATTAAGAGTCCTAGGTATTGTCGCGGTCAGAGAGTGTGGCTTTCCACTCGTAACCTTCCCCTTACGACAGCTTCTCGCAAGTTGACTCCGCGGTTCATTGGTCCGTTCCGTGTCTCTCAGGTCGTCAATCCTGTCGCTGTGCGACTGCTTCTTCCGCGACATCTTCGTCGCGTCCACCCTGTCTTCCATGTCTCCTGTGTCAAGCCTTTTCTTCGCGCCCCCGTTCGTCTTCCCTCCCCCCCCCCGTCCTTGTCGAGGGCGCACCTATTTACAAGGTACGGAAGATCATGGACATGCGTTCTCGGGGACGTGGTCACCAGTACTTAGTGGATTGGGAGGGTTACGGTCCTGAGGAGAGGAGTTGGGTTCCATCTCGGGACGTGCTGGACCGTTCGTTGATTGATGATTTCCTCCGTTGCCGCCAGGGTTCCTCCTCGAGTGCGCCAGGAGGCGCTCGGTGAGTGGGGGGGTACTGTCATGTTTTGTCATTGATTATCATGTCTTGTCCCTGTGCTTCCCTTCTATTCGTTTCCCTCTGCTGGTCTTATTAGGTTCTTTCCCTCTTTCTATCCCTCTCTCTCCCCCTCCCTCTCTCCCTCTCTCGCTCTCTCTCTCTATCGTTCCGTTCCTGCTCCCAGCTGTTCCTCATTCTCCTAACTACCTCATTTAATCTTTCACACCTGTCCCCTATTTTGCCCTCTGATTAGAGTCCCTATTTCTCCCTCTGTTTTCCGCTTCTGTCCTTGTCGGATCCTTGTTTGATGTTTGCTGTTCTGTGTCCTTGTTCCGCCCTGTCGTGTTTTTGCCTTCTTCAGATGCTGCGTGTGAGCAGGTGTCTATGTCAGCTACGGCCTGTGCCTTCCCGAAGCGACCTGCAGTCTGTGGTCGCGTCTCCAGTCGTTCCTCTCTACTGACGAGAGGATTTCAGTTTTCCTGTTTTGGATTTACCTAAGATAATATCCAGGAGTATCGTTTTTTGTTTAAGACTGGAATAAAGACTCTGTTTCTATTAAGTCGCTTTTGGGTCCTCATTCACCAGCATAACAGATCTTGTCTCTCTCTAATCTGCAGGAAGCCACTAGGTAATTTCAGACAGTTGTTATGGGACCTTTTTACTGAAGAATGTGTCTGTTTTTTTTATTACTGTGTTTTGCTTTTTGTGTATTTTTATGTATTTTTTTGTGTATATAAATGTGTAGTTTAATGTGTTTATTGTATTGTGGTGCTATACAGGTCTCATCTGGAAGAGACCTTGATCTCAGCGTTGACTTTGTCAAAATCAAGGTAAAGAAAATCTAGGAACTATTACTCTTGAAAGTTGTAAAAGTAGAAATGCGCAAGGTGCAACTTCAAAATTGGGTAGTGCATCATGTCAGCCATTGCATACCTTATAGAGCTATTTATAACTTGTCAGAAATGTCCAGATCAACTAGCCCAGGTTTCTTTGCCCATAGATTTTGTTGTAATGTTTGAGTCAATCAAATATCCCATGAATACACATTAGACACGGCAAAATGTTTTATAGTGGAGCAGCGGTCTAAGGCACTGCATCTCAGTGCTAGAGACGTCACTACAGACACCCCAGTTTGAATCCAGGCTGTATCACAACCAGCTGGGATTGGGGTCCCATAGGGCGGAGCACAATTGGCCCAGCGTTGTTCGGGTTTGGCCGGAGTAGGCGGTCATTGTAAATAAGAATTTGTTCTTAACTGACTTGCCTAGTTAAATAACAAAATGTGTCTCCAGCAACAGTGCTTGTGCCCATAGAAATAGGCGTGGTCGCGTGCATGCGGGGCTGAGTGAAATGGTGGAAGGAGTCCTGAGTGAAAAAGATTCAACCAGTGTGTGGTCAGTGGGTACAAATATTTTCAAAAGTGACCAGGATTGCACAATAAAGTCGGGGACTTATTTCCATTGTTCTCCCTATTATTTTTTTGCATAAATACATGTAAAGTGTGGTGTACTGCAGGGCAGCTCTCTAGGCCCTATACTCATTTTGATTTATACCAATGACCTGCAACTGGCATTAAACAAAGCATGTGTGTCCATGTATGCTGATGATTCAACCATATACTCATCAGCAACCACAGCTAATGAAGTCACTGAAACCCTTAACAAAGAGTTGCAGTCTGTTTTGGAATGGGAGGCCATGAATAAACTGGTCCTGAACATCTTTTAAACTAAGAGCATTGTATTTGGTACAAATCATTCTCTATGTTCTAGACCTCAGCTGAATCTGGTAATGAATGGTGTGGCTGTTGAACAAGTTGAGGAGACTAAATTAGTTATTGTTACTTTAGATTGTAAACTGTCATGGTCAAAACATATAGATTCAATGGTTGTAAAGATGGAGAGGTCTGTCTGTAATAAAGAGATGATCAGATTTTTTGACACCACACTCCACAAAGCAAGTCCTGCAAGCTCTAGTTTTATCTTATCTTTATTATTGTCCAGTCATATAGTCAAGTGCTGCAAATAAAGACCTAATTAAGCTGCAGCTGGCCCAGAACAGAGCGACACGTCTGGACTAATATTAATACAATACCTGTAAGATGGCGCCGGAGCAGAAGGCAGACGTTTTACGTGCCCCCAACCGATTGTGTTTTTTGTTCGTATATGTGCGTTGTTTGTAACTTACTATTTTTGTACATAATGTTGCCGCTACCGTCTCTTATGACCGAAAATAACTTCTAGACATCAGGACTGCGATTACTCACCACGGACTAGCAGAATCCTTTTTCTTCTTTCACGACTCTGACGAGCCCAAGGCGGAGGATATGCAGCTACCTCGGGAACAGGCCCCGACCCAAAGTGATCTGCGTGAAGAGGAGGCGGAGAAAAAGAGGCCGGAGGGCAGGCTGCCTTCTGAGGAGTCGGAGGCGAACGAATAAACCCCCCTCAATTCTGCTAGCAAAGATGCAACCTTTGGACAATAAAATGGACGAGCATTTGGGAAGATTAAACTACCAACGGGACTTTAAAAGCTGTAACATCTTATGCTTCACGGTGTCGTGGCTGAACGAAAACAATATCAACATACAGCTGGCTTGCATAACACCCCAACAGATACACAGATGATGCAGTCTCTATTGCACTCAACACTGCCCTTTCCCACCTGGACAAAAGGAACACCTATTTGAGAATGCTATTCATTGACTACAGCTCAGCATTCAACACCATAGTGCCCTCAAAGCACATCAATAAGCTAAGAACCCTGGGACTAAAGAGTGTGCAATAATAGTGTTTAACATGAGTTTTGATTGACTACCTTATCTCTGTACCACACACATACAATTATCTGTAAGGTCCCTCAGTTGAGCAGTGCATTTCAAAGACTGATTCAACCACAAAGACCAGTGAGGTTTACTGATGCCTCGCAAAAAAACAAAACCTGGGTAAAAAAACAACATTTAATATCCCTTTGAGCATGGTGAAGTTATTAATTACACTTTGGATGGTACTGTTTATCAATACACCCAGTCACTACAAAGATACAGGTGTTCTTCCTAACTCAGTTGCCGGAGAGGAAGGAAACTGCCCAGGGATTTCACCATTAGGCCAATGGTGACTTTAAAACACTCACAGAGTTGAATGGCTGTGATAGGAGAAAACAGAGGATGGATCAACAACATTGTAGTTACTCCACAATACTAATTTAATTGACAGAGTGAAAAGAAAGAAGCCTGTACAAAATAAAACATGCATCCTGTTTGCAACAAGGCACTAAAGTAATACTGCAATAAATGTGTCCTGAATACAAAGTGTTATGTTTGGGGCAAATCCAATACAACACATTACTGAGTACCACTATCCATATTTTCTAGCATACAGGGGGCTGCATCATGTTATGGGTATGCTTGTAATCATTAAGGACTGGGGAGTTTTTCAGGATAAAAAATACATGGAATGGAGCTAAGCACAGGCAAAATCCTAGAGGAAAATCTGCTTCAGTCTGCTTCCCACCAGACACTGAGAGATGAATTCACTTTTCAGCAGGACAATAACCTAAAACACAAGGCCAAATCTACACTGGAGTTGCCAGTGAATGGCCGAGTTACAGTTTTTACTTAAATCTAGTTGAAAGTCTATGGCAAGACCTAAAATTGGTTGTCTAACACCTTGCCCAAACCCTCTGCGCGCGTGCGCTATCGTGCATAATTTTTTTTTGCCCCCCCACACCAAACGCGATCACGACACGCAGGTTAAAATATCAAAACAAACTCTGAACCAATGACATTCATTTGGGGACAGGTCGAAAAGCATTAAACATGTATGGTATTTTAGCTAGTTAGCTTGCACTTGCTAGCTAACGTTAATTTGTCCTGTTTAGCTAGCTTGCTGTTGCTAGCTAATTTGTCCTGGGATATAAACCTTGAGTTGTTATTTTACCTGAAATGGACAAGGATCTCTACTCCGACAATTAATCCACATATAAAACGGCCAACCGAATCGTTTCTAGTCATCTCTCCTCCTTCCAGGCTTTTTCATCGTTTAAATTATATGGTGATCGCATCTAAACTTTCATTGTATTACCACGACTACCGGCAAAACAGTTTTCGTCTTTCTATCACCCACGTGGGTATAACCAATGAGGAGATGGCACGTGGGTACCTGCTTCTATAAACCAATGAGGAGATGGCACGTGGATACCTGCTTCTATAAACCAATGAGGAGATGGGAGAGGCAGGACTTGCAGCGCGATCTGCATCAGAAATAGGAACGACATCTATTTTAGCCCTTGGTGTCGCAGACGCTCCTTGGCACGCGCAAGCAGTGTGGGTGCAATAATTGAATAACATGGGTTTCTAAATTTATTTTGCGACGCTTGCGCACGCGACGTGTCCGGTCTGGTCAGCATGTAACAATGATCAACAACTAATTTGACAATTTCTTTAAAAGAATAATGGGCAAAATGTTGCACAATCCTTATGTGGAAAGCTCTTACAGACTTACCCAGAAGAGTCAAAATCAAATCAAATCAAATTTTATTAGTCACATACACATGGTTAGCAGATGTTAATGCGAGTGTAGCGAAATGCTTGTGCTTCTAGTTCCGACAATGCAGTAATAACCAACAAGTAATCTAACCTAACAATTCCACAACTACTACCTTACACACACACACAAGTGTAAAGGGATAAAGAATATGTACATAAAGATATATGAATGAGTGGTGGTACAGAACGGCATGGCAGATGCAGTAGATGGTATAGAGTACGGTATATACATATGAGATGAGTACTGTAGGGTATGTAAACATAAAGTGGCATAGTTTAAAGTGGCTAGTGGTACATGTATTACATAAAGATGGCAAGATGCAGTAGATGATATAGAGTACAGTATATACATATGAGATGGGTAATGTAGGGTATGTAAACATTATATTAAGTGGCATTGTTTAAAGTGGCTAGTGGTACATTTTTACATAATTTCCATCAATTCCCATTTTTAAAGTGGCTGGAGTTGAGTCAGTATGTTGGCAGCGGCCGCTAAATGTTAGTGGTGGCTGTTTAACAGTCTGATGGCCTTGAGATAGAAGCTGTTTTTCAGTCTCTCGGTCCCTGCTTTGATGCACCTGTACTGACCTCGCCTTCTGGATGATAGCGGGGTGAACAGGCAGTGGCTTGGGTGGTTGTTGTCCTTGATGATCTTTATGGCCTTCCTGTGACATCGGGTGGTGTAGGTGTCCTGGAGGGCAGGTAGTTTGCCCCCGGTGATGCGTTCTGCAGACCTCACTACCCTCTGGAGAGCCTTACGGTTGTGGGCGGAGCAGTTGCCGTACCAGGCGGTGATACAGCCCGACAGGATGCTCTCGATTGTGCATCTGTAGAAGTTTGTGAGTGCTTTTGGTGACAAGCCGAATTTCTTCAGCCTCCTGAGGTTGAAGAGGCGCTGCTGCGCCTTCTTCACAACGCTGTCTGTGTGGGTGGACCAATTCAGTTTGTCCGTGATGTGTACACCGAGGAACTTAAAACTTTCCACCTTCTCCACTACTGACCCGTCGATGTGGATAGGGGGGTGCTCCCTCTGCTGTTTCCTGAAGTCCACAATCATCTCCTTTGTTTTGTTGACGTTGAGTGTGAGGTTATTTTCCTGACACCACACTCCGAGGGCCCTCACCTCCTCCCTGTAGGCCGTCTCGTCGTTGTTGGTAATCAAGCCTACCACTGTAGTGTCATCCGCAAACTTGATGATTGAGTTGGAGGCGTGCATGGCCACGCAGTCGTGGGTGAACAGGGAGTACAGGAGAGGGCTCAGAACGCACCCTTGTGGGGCCCCAGTGTTGAGGATCAGCGGGGTGGAGATGTTGTTACCTACCCTCACCACCTGGGGGCGGCCCGTCAGGAAGTCCAGGACCCAGTTGCACAGGGCGGGGTCGAGACCCAGGGTCTCGAGCTTGATGACGAGTTTGGAGGGTACTATGGTGTTGAATGCTGAGCTGTAATCGATGAACAGCATTCTCACATGGGTATTCCTCTTGTCCAGATGGGTTAGGGCAGTGTGCAGTGTGGTTGCGATTGCGTCGTCTGTGGACCTATTGGGTCGGTAAGCAAATTGGAGTGGGTCTAGGGTGTCCGGTAGGGTGGAGGTGATATGGTCCTTGACTAGTCTCTCAAAGCACTTCATGATGACGGAAGTGAGTGCTACGGGGCGGTAGTCGTTTAGCTCAGTTACCTTAGCTTTCTTGGGAACAGGAACAATGGTGGCCCTCTTGAAGCATGTGGGAACAGCAGACTGGGATAAGGATTGATTGAATATGTCCGTAAACACACCAGCCAGCTGGTCTGCGCATGCTCTGAGGACGCGGCTGGGAATGCCGTCTGGGCCTGCAGCCTTGCGAGGGTTAACACGTTTAAATGTTTTACTCACCTCGGCTGCAGTGAAGGAGAGCCCGCAGGTTTTGGTAGGGGGCCGTGTCAGTGGCACTGTATTGTCCTCAAAGCGGGCAAAAAAGTTGTTTAGCCTGTCTGGGAGCAAGACATCCTGGTCCGCGACGGGGCTGGTTTTCTTTTTGTAATCCGTGATTGACTGTAGACCCTGCCACATACCTCTTGTGTCTGAGCTGTTGAATTGCGACTCGATTTTGTCTCTGTACTGGGACTTAGCCTGTTTGATTGCCTTGCGGAGAGAATAGCTACACTGTTTGTATTCGGTCATGCTTCCGGTCACCTTGCCCTGGTTAAAAGCAGTGGTTCGCGCTTTCAGTTTCACGCGAATGCTGCCGTCAATCCACGGTTTCTGGTTTGGGAATGTTTTAATCGTTGCTGTGGGTACGACATCGTCAATGCACTTCCTAATGAACTCGCTCACCGAATCAGCATATTCGTCAATATTGTTGTTGGACGCGATGCGGAACATATTCCAATCCGCGTGATCGAAGCAGTCTTGAAGCGTGGATTCAGATTGGTCGGACCAGCGTTGAACAGACCTGAGCGCGGGAGCTTGTTGTTTGAGTTTCTGTTTGTAGGCTGGAATCAACAAAATGGAGTCGTGGTCAGCTTTTCCGAAAGGGGGGGCGGGGGAGGGCCTTATATGCGTCGCCTATAATCGATGCCAAAGGTGCTTCTACAATGTATTGACTCATGGGTGTGAATACTTATGTAAATTAGATACTTCTGTATTTCATTTTCAATGAATCAGCAAAAAATTCTGAAAACATGTTTTCACGTTGTCATTATGAGGTATTGTGTGAAGATGGGTTAAAATATTTTATTTTGGATTCATTTTGAATTCAGGCTGTCCCTTGCCCGAGATGAGTAGCCAGCATGGTCATCACCATGGACCCGGACACACCAAGCCCCTCATAATGTTGCATGTCAGTGGTGGACCCGGTGTAGACTATTATGTCCTGGACAAATCCTGTCCTCATGTCGCACATGACAAAGAACTTGACCCCAAACCTGTGCCTTTTGGAAGGAATATATTGAAAGAACGCCAGCCAACCCTTCCATAACATCAGGGACTCATCAATGCATAGGGCCTTGTATGGCACAAAGACCCTACCAAATGCTGATGTCAGGCTGATAAGAACATTTCTTATTTTGTGTAAAGGGTCATTAAGGTTGGCAGTAGCATTGTTGACGAAATGCTGCCATCGCAGCAGAACTAGGAAGCGGTCTTGGGAAAAGAGGGTGTCAAAGAAGGCAATTGCAAACATAGCATCTGTGCTCTAGTACTCTTTTAGGGAGTTCTTCTTTACTATTCCCATGAGAAGGACTGTCACCAGGAAGCTATACATTTCACTAATTGTGATTGTCACCCATTTAGCAAGTTTACCCCTCACTCCTGGCCCTCTCTTCTCCTGTAGCTCCAAGGCATAGTGATTGGTCTCCTCTAATGTCTCCCATCAGCTCCTCTGTCAGAAACAGCTTGAAGCACTCTGCCTCAGAGGGAAATGACAAGGGCTTTGCACTCCAGACTGGGACTCATCAAAGCAAACAGCAGGGCCAGGAGGGGTGAAATGGCTGGCAGCCTTCCAGCTACCACAGAACTCCTGTACTACATCCACTGTCGGTCTGCCTCCATCACCACCCGCATCTTCAAAGGGACCTGGGACTTCGTCAGTGGACAAGGGGTCCTCAGATTCAGGGTTCTCAGTGGCTACAAGGTTGGGGGACCAGCTCCTCACTGTCAGAATCTGATTCCTGACTTTCATACTCAGACTCATTGTCAGATTTTTTTTTAAATCTCTAGAATTTCCACATTTGTGAGTTGTCTCCTTTTGAAAGACATTGCTAATACAGCTTAGCTCACTAGCTACATACATAAACAACAACACTGAATGGCTCAGAGTGGGAGTGAGAGGTTATGTGATTGACTGCCGGCACACGCCATTTGTATCAATAAATCACTATCAGAAAATGTTTTGTGTGGTAATTATTTATTTATTTACTGTTTTATTCACAAGTTTTCAAGTTCTGGTAACAAATCATGCCTTCCGATTCTTGCATAGATGGACACGTATTATGTGTGTAAAATACTTTTTTGAAGGTTGTACTGATTATGATGAGCTAAGCTAATTCTAGCTATGTGTGGAGCCATGTTTGTTGACATACAATGCATTCTGGGTTTCACAAACTTCTGTCGGACCAAAGATGTTATAACAAAATGAGGTAAGGGAGGGTTCACAAATTTTTAGAGTAAACTTCCGGAAGTGAATGATGTGATGTGAACGATGGTAGACGACACCCTTTTCAACATGCATACTATAGATCAAACTCATCTTGTCTCCTCTCATTATCTTTGGTTGATGCGAAAGAAAAAAAACATGGCAGCACACACAAACTACCCATCGTCGGATTACTTCCGATTTCTAGAAGTGTTTTACTCAATTATTTCGATCAATGGTGAGCTCACCCATGATGTGATTAATTATAAATAGTAATTGCTATTAGCTAATTCATATTGTAGTTTTTGTCAGTCGAGAGTTATAAAACATTTTCAGATTTGGATGATTGTGTTATGCTGTTGCTACTTCTGTGAATGTCTGAACATTGCACCCCCCAAAAAACTGGTCACATTCTGGACATAACTTTGTAAGGACTCTCGACCCCTGAAGCAGCAGTCATGGACAATTACATCCTTGAGTCGCTGGAGGCAGGTTTCATTCGCCCCTCTACATCCCCTGCTGGTGCAGGCTTCTTCTTCGTGGGTAAGAAGGATGGAGGCCTGCGTCCCTGCATCAACTACAGAGGGCTGAACCAGATTACGATCAAGAATCTGCACCCATGCGCTTTTCTCTCCAAGCGGTTCTCGCCAGTGGAACGCAACTACGATGTAGGCAACCAAGAGCTCTTGGCAGTTAAGTGGGCTCTTGAGGCGTGGAGACACTGGTTGGAGGGGGCACCTCATCCTTTCGTGATCTGGACTGACCATAAGAACTTGGTCTTCATTCAAGAAGCCAAGAGCTTGAACGCTCGCCAGGCTAGGTGGGCTCTGTTTTTTTAAACAGGTTCGATTTCACACTAGTCTATTGCCCGGGATCCAAGAATCAGCAGGCAGATGCCCTGTCCCGCCAACACGATGTCTCTAACGAGGAGAGGGACACCGAACCCATCATCCCCAGCTCACACATTGTGGCCCCTGTGATATGGAGTATTGATTCCACGGTCTGACAAGCCCAGACCGAGAACCTGACCCTGGCGGGGGACCCACTAACAGACTTTACGTTCTGCAATCAGCCCGTATTCATTCATGCAATCATTCCTCAAGCCAGTGCTATCAGTCTTATTGTCACACCCTGATCTGTTTCACCTGTCCTTGTGCTTGTCTCCACCCCCCTCCAGGTGTCGCCCATCTTCCCCACTTATCCTCTGGGTATTTATACATGTGTTTTCTGTCTGTCTGTGCCAGTTTGTCTTGTTTGTTCAAGTCAACCAGCGTTTCTCAGCTCCTGTTTTTCCCCAATCTCTCTTTTTCTCATCCTCCTGGTTTTGACCCTTGCCTGTCCTGACTCTGAGCCCTCCTGCCTAACCACTCTGCCTGTCCCAGAGCCTGCCTGCCATCCTGTACCTTTGCCCTTACTCTGGATTACCGACCGCTGCCTGACCTGACCTGGGCCTGCTTGCCGTCCTGTACCTTGGCCCCACTACTCTGGATTATTGACGCCCGCCTGCCTTGACCTGTCGTTTCACTGCACATTACAATAAACATTGTTACTTCAACACAGTCTGCACTTGGGTCTTACCTGAAACCTGATAGCCAGTTCGTACTATGACTGACACAGCAGACTTGGACCAGCTCCTCAACTCCATCTCCTCCCAAAGGAGCCATCATTAGTAGACACGAGGAGTTGCTTCATGGTCTGATGGAAGGGTTCTAGGACGTGGCCAAACATCACGACCTAGCATTGGACGCATTGCCGAAACAATTCCGTGGGTTACCAGGCAGCAACCTCCCAGCCTCTCAGTAATCTGGCTGGTAGCAGCGCTATCACCCCGGTTTCCCGGGAGCCCTGCTAACCTCCCCCGGGGCGCTACAATGGAGATTCCAAAACCTGCCTGGCCTTTCTCTCCCAGTGCTCCCTCGTTTTTGAGCTGCAGCCTTCTTTGTTCCCCTCGGACCGCTCGAAGACAGCGTATATTATTACGCTGATGTCCGAGAGGGCACTCGTCTGGGCCACGGCGGTGTGAGAGCAACAATCCGCCGTCTGCCTCAGTCTGGAGGTATTTGTGGTGGAGGTGAGAAGTTTGAGGCTCAGTTGTCCAGGAGAGAAGCTGCCCGGAAGTTACTCCAGCTTCGGCAGGACACCCTCAGTGTGGCACACTATGCAGTGGAGTTCTGCACGGTAGCAGGTGAGGGTGCCTGACACGTTCCTGCATGGATTATCGGAGGAGGTAAAGGATAAACTGGCAGCCCGAGAACTACCGACGGATCTCGACTCACTCATCGCTTTAACCATCCGGATTGATGGTCGGCTATGGGAACGTGGGAGGGAGAAGAGGTGCGATTGCGGTTCCAATTTCTCACTCAGGAATCCCATCTTGCATCTGATGAACTCCGGAAGTCCCCGTCGTCTACGTCCCCGAGAGGATCCGAGCTTACCCGAGTCCCTCCAAAAGCCTCCGAAGACTGCCGATTCACCTCTTCCTGAGCCGATGCAGCTCGGCAGGGCTAGGCTGTCTCCAGCCGAACGTGTATGCAGACTTGAGACCTAGAGTTGTCTGTATTGCGGTACTGCCAGTGATTATGTGTCCATCTGTCCCTTCAAGAGACCTAGCTAATTTGTTGGAGTGAGTACTCTGGTAGGCCTTAAAGATAATTTTCGGCTCCCCTTGCTCGCCCCCCTTTCTGTGCCATCCTGCGGTGGAGCGACCAGTCCAAGTCTCTCCAGGTACTCATCGACTCGGGGGCCGATGTGAGTCTTATGGAAGTTACCCTGGTGTCCGAGCTGGGCATCCCCACTCAACCCCTCTCCATTCCCATGGGTGTTAGAGCGCTGGCGCTCTATAGATCGGGTCACCCACCAGACAACCCCCGTCAACCTACGAGTGTCGGGGAACCACAGCGAGACGATCCAATTCCTGCTGGTTGAGTCTCTGCAGGTTCCTGTGGTATTGGGATTCTCTTGGCTCCAGCGACACAATCCATCTATTGACTGGGCTACTGGTGCCATTGTGGGCACCGTCCTGCCACACTCATTGCTTAAAGTCAGCTCTGCCTGCCCCGGGACATCTTCCTGTGGGCTTGGAAATTGCCCCGGACCTCTCCGCCAGCTCCGCAGAGTACCAGGAACTCCGGGAGTGGTTCAGTAGGGCCCGGATCACTTTGCTTCCGCAGCACCAACCGGTATCCAAGAAGGTCAAGCCTGAGGCACTGGCAAGCCGCTATAGTGCTGCGGCTACAACCCCAAAAACCGAGACCTTTCCCCCAGCTCCAAGATCATTAGCCCCTCTGCTGTTCGTCCTCTGTTGCCCCGTACCCGCCGTATTTTTCCTACCTTTTCTGTGTCTAGAGTTAAAACCATGTCTGACTGCCCCTTGTTTCCTGTTCCCAGGATCTATTTGGAAGAGGGGAAGGAAGGTCTCATGTGATCAAATCTATTTAACAAGCTATAGTGGATGTTGAAATATGGTCGATTGATTGGGATTTTAAATTGTCAGTGGCAATGTCTTGTTCTTTTCAAAGAAGAAATTACTGATGATATCGTTTTATTCTGTATGGACAGCCTATGGGGAGGGTTTATAAGTACAAATATTTGGTCTATGGTTCAATGAGCAATATACAGTACATTCGGGAAAGTATTCCGACCCCTTAACTTTTTACAGATTTTGTTACGTTACAGCCTTATTATGAATTGGAATAATCGTTTTCCCCCATCATTAATCTACACACAATACCCAATAATGACAAAGCAAAAACTGGTTTTCAGAAATTTTTGCTACTTTATAAAAAAAAAGAATATCACATTTACATAAGTATTCAGACCCTTTACTCAGTACCTTGTTGAAGAACCTTTGGCAGCAATTACAGCCTCAGGTCTTCTTGGGTATGATGCTACAAGCTTGGCACACCTGTATTTGGGGAGTTTCTCCCATTCTTCTCTGCAGATCCTCTCACGCTCTGTCAGGTTGGATGGGGAGCGTTGCTGCACAGCTATTTTCAGGTCTCTCCAGAGATGTTTGACCGTTCAAGTCCGGGCTCTTGCTGGGCCACTCAAGGACGTTCAGAGACTTGTCCTGAAGCCACTCCTGCGTTGTCTTGGCTGTGTGCTTAGGGTCGTTGTCCTGTTGGAAGGTGAACCTTTGCCCCAGTCTGAGGTCCTAGGTGCTCTGGAGCAGGTTTTCATCAAGGATCTCTCTGTACAATGCTCCGTTCATCTTTCCCTCGATCCTGACTAGTCTCTGCAGCTGAAAAACATCCCCACAGCATGATTCTGCCACCACCATGCTTGACCGTGGGGATTGTGCCAGGTTTCCTCCAGACGTGACGCTTGGCTTTCAGGCCAAAAAGTTTAAACTTGGTTTCGTCAGACAAAAGAATCTTGAGACATTTAGGTGCCAACTCTAGAAAGAGTATTGGTGTTTCCAAACTTCTTCCATTTAAGAGTGATGGAGGACACTGTGTTCTTGGGGACCTTCAATTCTGCAGAAATCTTTTGGTACCCTTCCACAGATCTGTGAGTCAGTCGACACAATCCTGTCTCGGAGCTCTACGGACAATTTCTTCAACCTCATGTCTTGGTTTTTGCTCTGACATGCACTGTCAACTTTGGGACCTTATAAAGACAGGTGTGTGCCTTTCCAAATTATGTCCAATCAATTGAATTTACCACAGGTGGACTCCACAATCAACTTGTAGAAACATCTGAAGGATGATCAATGGAAACAGGATGCAACTGACCTCAATTTCGAGTCTCATAGAAAAGGGTCTGAATACTCATGTAAATACGTTTTTTTTGTATATATATATATAACAAAGTAGATGTCCTAACCAACTTGCCAAAACTATATATATATATATAGTTTTGGCAAGTTGGTTAGGACATCTACTTTGTTCATGACACAAGTAATTTTCCAACAATTGTTTACAGACAGATTATTTCACTTATAATTCACTGTATCACAATTCCAGTGGATCAGAAGTTGACATACACTAAGTTGACTGTGCCTTTAAACAGCTTGGAAAATTTCAGAGAATGATGGCATGGCTTTAGAAGCTTCTGATAGGCTAATTGACATAATTTGAGTCAATTGGAGGTGTTCCTGTGGATGTATTTCAAGGTCTACCTTCAAACTCAGTGCCTCTTTGCTTGACATCATGGGAAAATCAAAAGAAATCAGCTAAGACCTCAAAAAAAAGTAGACCTCCACAAGTCTCGTTCATCCTTGGGAGCAATTTCCAAACTCCTGAAGGTACCATGTTCATCTGTACAAACAATAGTACGCAAGTATAAACACCATGGGACCACGCAGCCGTCATACTGCTCAGGAAGGAGATGTGTTCTGTCTCCTAGAGATGAACGTACTTTGATGTGAAAAGTGCAATTCAATCTCGGAACAACAGCAAAAGACCTTGTCAAGATGCTGGAGGAAACAGGTATAAAAGTATCTATATCCACAGAAAAACGAGTCCGATATCGACATAACCTGAAAGGCCGCACAGCAAGGAAGAAGCCACTGCTCCAAAATTGCCATGAAACAGTCAGACTATGGTTTGAAACTGCACATGGGGACAAAGATCGTACTTTTGGAGAAACGTTCTCTGGTCTGATGAAACAAAAATATAATTTTATGGCCATAATGACCATCGTTATGTTTGGAGGAAAAAGAGGGAGGTTTGCAAGCCGAAGAACACCATCCCAACCATGAAGCACGGGGGTGGCAGCATCATGTTGTGGGGGTGCTTTGCTGCAGGAGGGACTGGTGCACTTCACAAAATAGATGGCATCATGAGGTAGGAAAATTATGTGGATATATTGAAGCAACATCTCAAGACATCAGTCAGGAAGTTAAAGTTTGGCCGCAAATGGGTCTTCCAAATGGACAAAAAGCATGTGCGAGCAAGGAGGCCTGCAAACCTGACTCCGTTACACCAGCTCTGTCAGGAGGAATGGGCCAACAGTCACCCAACTTATTGTGGGAAGCTTGTGGAAGGCTACCCGAAACGTTTGACCCAAGTTAAACAATTTAAAGGCAATGGTACCAAATACTAATTGAGTGTATGTAAACTTGTGACCCACTGGGAATGTGATGAAAGAAATAAAAGTTGAAATAAATCGTTCTCTCTACTATTATTCTGACATTTCACATTCTTAAAATAAAGTGGTGATCCTAACTGACCTAAGACAGGCAATTTTTACTAGGATTAAATGTCAGGAATTGTGAAAAACTGAGTTTAAATGTATTTGGCTAAGGTGTATGTAAACTTCTGACTTCAACTGTATATAATATAATATACCCCCCCCCCCCCCCCGTGCTCTTGGTGTCACGATCGTCGAAAGAAGTGGACCAAGGTGCAGCGTCGTGAGCGTACATTTCACTTTATTTTAAATGTCGCCAACCAAAACAAGAAACAACAAAAACGAACGTGAAGCTTACTAGGGCTATACAGGCCACGAACAAAGTCAACTACCCACAACTAAGGTGGAAAAACAGGCTGCCTAAGTATGATTCCCAATCAAAGACAACCAATAGACAGCTGTCCCTGATTGAGAACCATACCCGGCCAAAGCATAGAAATACAAAACATAGACATAAAGAAACTAGAATGCCCACCCTAGTCACCACCTGGCCTTAGCAAAATAGAGGATTAAAGCCTCTCTATGGCCAGGGCGTGACACTTGGTCTCAAACCAGGTCTCTTGGAAGAGATTTTATCTCAATGAGACACAACCTGGATAAAAATGTATACTAAAAATAACCTAAAATATTATATTATTATATTCAAAATATACTATTAAAATGTATACTATTACCAAGTTACAGCTTTTATTTGAACAAATACATCCTTACTTGGGTGGATGCCAACCAATGTCTAAATAGCATAAGAGGTTCAAAGATACAAGTCTATGACACCCTTCATTGCATGCATGTAGAGAAGTACAACAAACCCATGTTAGGATTGGATTAACTGACCCATTCAATGATGCTTGCTGTGCCTCTCGAACTGATGTGGACCTCAAAGAGAGGAAGGGCATGACAATCTTCACCTGTTCCACGGTTGTGGAACAGGCACTGATCCACAGGTAGCACAAGAAGGTTTGTCAGATGTATTAAACTGACTTCAGAAGTGACATGATGTCATCCTCGCAAATCACTTGATGTGGATGGAGGTGCGTCTGTGGATGGAAGACCGTCTGTGGATGGAGGTGCGTCTGTGGATGGAGGCGTGTCTGCGGACGGAGGCGCGTCTGTGGCAGAACAGTCTTCTAAAAGGATGGAGTCATGTTCTGCCTCTTCCACACTGATGACCGGTAGTCTATCAGTGCGCAGCTGTGGATGAAGAGATCCACCCCTTCTGTTTCAACACATAGAAAATGATGTGGATAAACTATTTTCGAAAAACGGTACAGAAGTAGCATAAGAGACACATTTAAAAATGTATACATGGCTAAAGGCATAGAATGATAAACATACTTCACACAAAGTGAAGGAATGTATTCTTCGTCCCAGCTGCTGTCCCCAGAATCTTCAAACTTGTCAGACTCCTCTTGATCAGAATCTTCAGTCACCTGTGATTCCTTTGTGGAACACCAGGTCTCGTCAGCACCACTCTCATCATCCCAATCGATGCTGTCACAAATAAGACGGAATTATAATATAATGGTAAATTATAAATACAAACAACAAAAGTAAGTACACTAGCACATCACAAATACTAAGAACAATCTTACACTTACAGTGGTTCCTCAACTAAAAGTTTTGAGATTATGCCGCACTACTGAGCTCCCGGGTGGCGCAGTGGTCTAGGGCACTGCATCGCAGTGCTAGCTGCGCCACCAGAGTCTCTGGGTTCGCGCCCAGGCTGGGCTGGGTTCGCGCCCAGGCTCTGTCGCAACCGGGAGGTCCGTGGGGCGACGCACAATTGGCATAGCGTCGTCCGGGTTAGGGAGGGTTTGGCCGGTAGGGATATCCTTGTCTCAGTATGTAAAATGTATGCACTCTACTGTAAGTCGCTCTGGATAAGAGCGTCTGCTAAATGACTAAAAATGTAAAAAAAATGTAAAAATGTAAAATGTACTTAGAGGTAATTTGTAGTTTAGTACGTTACCCTGCGTCACTGTTTCATTGCTCCAGACCAGCGCAAGGGGGAGTTGGCGCTAATATGTCTCTACCTGAATGAAATGCTGTCAATGAATGGGCGATATGTGGAGGATGAATCAAAATTAGTTGGGTAACATAGATAAATAAGATGTTTTATATACATAATATGCTTATGTGAGATACTTGTCATTAGAATGTCTCCCTTTGGACTATACTGTTGGCAGTTGCACTTTTCCCTTCTCAGCTAGGGAAAAGTCACTTGGGGCCCAGAGAGGGGAGAGGTCAGGCTTGTCTTTTACATGTCTGGTAATATGCAGAATATCAGAAAGGGAGAGGTCAGAATGGAACATTGTCTTCATATGTGAATGTATCTGTTAAACCATGTGAAGGGATGGCGTGATTAACGGGGAACCAATTATCTCTTGGCTCCACAATGTCTGTGCGCAAGTCACTCCCCTCAGTGAGCTTGTCCAGGAGTGGGGAGAAGAGGGGGTTTACTTGAGATGGGAGAATATAGAGTTGACAATTGAGTTATGCCTTGGACGAGGTAATGTTTTAGTACTATGAAGTACCAGGAACGAGATTAGAACCTCGTCTTAGAGACCAAACTGAACGATAATTTATAGCGAATGCTATCTGGCTATGGGATACTCTTTTCTCAAGTTCCTAAGAGCTGTGGTTTGACATGTCGACTAGGGGGGTGTATCTTTGCTATAAAAGACTTTGGTATTCTTTTGTAGGCACTCTCAGAATTCATTATAGACACTGAATTGATCTGAGAGTCAAAGGGCTATAGTAAAGCTCACATATTATTAAAGATGACATTTAAGTATAACTCTGACTGGTGTGTGGTTTGTAACTCTCCTCATTTGGTAATACAGGAAATTGCCACGACATATATAAACCATATAGAAACTGACAAATGTGCACGACTTCAAAACTGAATTTCAATTAACTGAATGATGAAGAAGGATGAAGAAGGTGATTGAATTTAGAACAATAGTGTAAGAATTGCTATTCCTCTGTCCTGCACGCACACCCAGAAAAAAAAGTTATTTTTTTGTTTCTACTTGATCAGAAGAAGCTGTAACTGTTGTTATACTAAGGTTTTTATTTTATTCTATTCTATTCTTATTCCAATTATATTCCATGATATTCTTCAGATATATGTGTTGACTGAATTGAAGCAAGTGATGCCTGCTAAATATTGAAGTTGATGCAGTCATAGAGCCTCAGCACCTACATAAAGCTGAGTGACTCACTCATATAGCCTCAGGCACCTACATAAAGCTGAGTGACTCACTCATATAGCCTCAGGCACCTACATAAAGCTGAGTGACTCACTCATATAGCCTCAGGCACCTACATAAAGCTGAGTGACTCACTCATGCATTGCTTTGGAACAAAATAAATAAGTACCAACATTCTTTCTGATAGTCTTTAATAATGAAATGTTTTGGTTATCCTGACTTGGATGCCATGTATTACAGGCTCTAAAAGGAAAAACATTACCACCGTCTCTTGCGCATGTCATTTTACAGATTTGCCCAAACGAAAAATGCCCCCTTGTTATGAATTTAGAATCCTCAAATCCTCTAAATATAATTACTAGCGTAGAGCCATATAGATTGCAAAATAGTTGGGAAGAGATTTTCGATGGCACATGGTTAATGAATTTACACACAATTTTCCATTCCTCCATGTCAAATGCATTATCTCCGTCGCTCACACGCACTTTAAACATTTGGATAGTAAATCATTTAAAGGCTGACATTGGTTGATTTTTTTTGCATTCATTAATTAAATCACTTTAGCTGATGAAGGTGCAGATGGGCCTATTTATATAATGAATATGAATTCGGAGGGCAGAACTGATTAAATATTAAAGCAATAGACCTCTCACTAAAGGCGTCAGTCATACAAAAGTTACACTTAAATCCGAACTGGTTTTGCAGCACGCAGATTGCCGATCGCTTATCATCTTCAACCATCAGTCGGTGGCTCGAATAGTCTCCCTGCATATTGTAATGAAAAGCACTATACAAAGTAAATGTATTATTTATTATGGTCTGACATGTCTGCTGAAATTTTGCAATTTTGTCATGGGTTTTGTTTGGTAGATTGTTTTGTAAATATGAATTTACATTTGTGGTGCCACTAAAAATATATATATATATTTAAGTCAATATTGTCACTATTAAAATATATATTTTTTTAATTCAGGGAAGGTGGACAGTTAAAAAAATGAACCCCAAAAGGTTCATTGAGTAACCATTATGAGGGGTTCTTCGAAGAACTTAAAGGGGTTCCCCTACAGATTCAATTTGAAGATCCCCTAAAGGATACTCCAGGAACCTTTTCTTTTTAGAGTGTAGGAATAAATGTCCTTTGGATATTCAAAGCCGAGCATTCAGTGGTCAAGACAGCAAGTGTGTGTGTGTGTGTGTGTGTGTGTGTGTGTGTGTGTGTGTGTGTGTGTGTGTGTGTGTGTGTGTGTGTGTGTGTGTGTGTGTGTGTGTGTGTGTGTGTGTGTGTGTGTGTGTGAGAGAGAGGATCGAAACACACAGTAACGCGTGGAATATAGCAATAAGATTGTCAGTTTAATATGCAGTGCAGATCACCTCCTATTAATCTATTCAGAGTTTTAAGAAGTGTGTGTTCAATTATTTGTGACCTTGTGGCATTTAAAGCATATTGAAGATAGAAGCAATAGGATATGAAGCAATAGCCTACACACGTGTGGTCAACTATTTCACCACCGTTTCGCGCTGCTCTGAGACAGGCATGGAGACTGGTCTTGATAAATCAATGAGATTTTTATTTTCACTGAATCTCCGTTTGAGTATTGGTTAGACTACAATTAGGTGTGAAAATGTTAGGATTATTTTGCTGTTGGTACTGTAGCCTACTCCCGACCGATCACATTGTACAGCGCCATATTTTCTGAGTTTAGTTTTTCCTTTTTCTTGGAATAGAAACACTATAATATTAATCAACTTAATTAAGCTACAATTCTTAAAATTAATCCCATATACTATGTTCTTACAAAAAAGGTTTTAAATTCTCTAGTACAGACAACATTAAAGGCTGTTAAATGCTTCTCAAAGATGCCCTCTGGTGGTCAAACTAGCACTAACTAGCATTAATGGCAACAATAGCTGACATTTAAATAATGCCATAGAATTCTGTGGCAACCGGCAAGGTGTGCAGGTTTGACAGGAAGAACCAGTGTACACACTATTCATTAGGTAATTGACCTCATCATCATTTACTTCTATGGTCTCTCTTCGGAGATGCTCATATTCATCAGGATAAATAGAAGTGATAGAACATAACAAAAAAGTAAATTCACTGAATTAGATCTGTACAACATTGCAATACACAATAGGGTGATAATGTCTGGGAATAGTTTACGGAAAAAACCTTGTTGCCTGTTTTCGCCATTTGTTGCCTCCATGGTGCTCCCATCTAGTTCAACAACTCCAGGCTCCTTCAGAAACTCATCCCCCCTTTAGAAAAAGACAGTTGGTTATACTCCAAGCATATAGTATCTTTATTGCTGGCAAACATTTTGAATAGTAGAGAGGGAGACATGACAGTGCCAGATAGATAAACCTACATAGGCCACTCAAAGAAGGCAGGCTCAAAGAGAGGTAAACCTACACACAGGCCACTCAAAGAAGGCAGGCTCAAAGAGAGATACACCTACACACAGGCCACTCAAAGAAGGCAGGTTCAAAGAGATACACCTACACACAGGCCACTCAAATAAGGCAGGCTCAAAGAGAGATAAACCTACACACAGGCCACTCAAAGAAGGCAGGCTCAAAGAGAGGTACACAGAAACCAACCATAAATGATGCACACAAAGTTCACACTACCCATCATTGAAAGGAATAGGAAAAAGGTACCTAGCTATTCTCCTATTGAAATGAAGCATGTGTTCTTAGCTATTTGACAGTGTGGTGCTGGATGCCACTCCAATGCGTGATAAAGCAGGCAGAGATAACACTTCCATTGAAGTGGACTGTGGTGGGGCCTTTTCATAACTAGAAGATGAGAAATTACATTTCTATTTCACACATGTCCCATTTATTATATCACATATCTAGCTTGCTAATGTATGTCACAAAACCTAGCTAGTGAGCTAACTTGTCAACTCTCTACCAAGCTACATAATGTTAACTAGCTAGCTAATATTGTTTCAGTAATGTTCTGTAATAACGTTAGTTACTTGTACGTCTCAAATATGTGAGGCAACTATACAGCCGAGCACCATTACAGCTGCTTACGTTACAGCTGAGCGCCTTTACAGTTCTATCACTCTCAAACAGAGAAATGCACAAGAAACGTTCGCTAGCCGCCCCAAGAAAACAATGTGTAAAATGTAAGTAGGTTCTAAAAGATCATAACTCTCAAAAATACACGTTTATGTCAATATCTTGACTAGTTTTAGATCATAAATACCATGTACATCTTAGTTATTTATCAAGACAGCCATATAATTTAGATAGCATAAAGCTAACCCAGATTCTCCATCTACAGCCATCTCAGCTAACATTAGCTAGCTACTTGTCAAGCAGAAAACCGGTAATCTTTTGTGAACGCTGCGTGTAACACATCCGGTGTCAGGATAAATAAAAAGCAAGGTCTGCTAACTTTCTTTAATTATGTTTAATTACCGCAAACAATGAATGGCAAATGCAATTTTCGTATATACGGGTTCGCTGTATCACCACGCAGGGTAAAGCAGGGAACTGGCAGGAAGTGCGTAAACAGCTGTTCTTATACCGTGATGACGTAGTTCCAACGCGTCTGTTGGCCTATCAGAGTAGAGGCTGAGCGCGGTTTAGACTTTGCCCCGCCTTTGGTGGCACTTGGACTTGTCCAAGTCCCTGAGTGCTTTCCTTTGTCCACATCTGGTTGCTGGGTAGATTAGCTCCGTCTTGTGTCTCCCCCTTGAATCTTCACTCAAACAATTCCTAATATGGTACTGATCAGTCTCCCAACCTCCCTGGTTGGCCTAGAGTGATGCACCCCTCCCCTCTCCAGACTGACCACAGCTTTTATGGCCTGTGTTGGTCAGTCCTTACACACCTACACACACACCCATCTGTATTGTTTGTGTGTGTGTGTAACAAAACAATATTCATCTTCAAACAATATGCTAACAGGCTATAGTGCATAAACATAAATCCTAACACTTTGCATCAGACTTTAGCCCTTTCAGGGCTATAACTTCTCTCCAATGATAAATAATGTTACCTATATTAACTCTGGTTTTCCCCCGAGCCTTATCATTTAGTCGCTTGGCTAAACTTCTCCTTTTTTTGTCCCTGTATCCGCAACCAGTGGGACTGGACACTTGCCTAAGAAATCCGCCTCAGTTGATTGCGCTCAGAAGAAGATGACCATGCCTCTGAGTGATGCTGCTCAAAGAGGGAGGGTGCAGTCCTCCAATTCGAAAACAAGAGATGCGCCGCCTTTTATTGACCAATAGGAAAACGGAAATTCTGAAAGCAATTTTTTTAAGTGCCCAAAGCATTGTTTTTGTATATTTGCTTTGTGAAACACTATCATTCCACTATTAGTGCAGATATATCAGAGACATTTTATTACTTTATAATGCAAAACAATCGACATAATGCTCCTTTAATGTGTTGGAAATTCCAAACGTTTTCATAGTCAACTTACGCACAGCGCTGACACTTACACTTACCCCACCAAACATGCCACCTGGGGTCTTTTCACAGTCTCCAGGTCCAGAACAAATTCAAGGAAATGTACAATATTACAAAGAGCCATGAGTGCATGGAACTCCCTTCCATCTCATATGGCGCAAGTGAACTGCAAACCTGTTTACAAAAAATGAATAAAGCAAAGGCACAACCCCTGTCCCCCATGTGACCCACTTGTGTTTATGTACAGTATTTGTGTTTTTAAATGCATGTTAATTGTAAAGTATTTTGTCCATATTGTAAGTTTTGTCTTGTGTCGGACCCCATTAAGACTAGTTGTTGCCATTGGCGTCGGCTAATGGGGATCCTAAAACATCTCAATCAAATCAAACATTATGTTCAGCATTTTTCAACACGTGACAATCGAACGACACTTCGCTATGCAGTGTAGATTTACAGTTATTTTTTTACGAACAATGGAGTACAAAAAGCATTTTGCGTTCTGATGCTGTACGACGGGTGAACTAAAATCATTAGGCATTTACAAGTAAAATTCTTCAAGAATCAATGGGTATATATCATTCATTTAACAGGATGTACCAATCGCAGATTGGCCCTTTAAAGTGGTTGTATGCATGATTTGAGAATCATGGCAAGTGGGCGGGGTAGGCCTATTCATTTATCATCTAAATAGTTCACTATCTGTCCATTGCTTTCTAAGCCATACACAAATTTGGCCCGGGACAATTTTGGCAATGCAGAGAAAAAAGAGAGATAGAGAGAAAGTGCAATTGGGTCATTTGAGGTTCATTGAAGGCTACATGACAAATGCAAGGGACATTTCATATAAAAAGCACACAGGTTTTATTGCATATCAATTTCATGTATAAATTCTTCATAACATTGGAAAGATTACATTTGGTATACATTTCTATTCTACAGAATTAACATCAGAATCATATAATTTCCATTACACTTCTTCAATAATCACAAGCATTAAAAAAACTGCAATTTCAGAATTGTTCAATATTATTCTACAATCCTTTCATTTAAAAAAAATTACATCTCTCTGCCACAAGCTTTTTTGTAATCATTTAAGAACCACTTGCCCAATACATTTGTAAGGGTTTGAAGTCAAACCTACTAACCCAACCACTTACAATAAGTGCAAATACGGTTTCATTTTTGTTTACATTTCATTTTTAAATTTAAGATACACATTTCACAAATGGACATCATTATGACTGCTAAACACGTCATGCACAATTTATATTTTTAATAAACATAACAGAGGTGATACAACTCAGATTCAAATGAAACGAGCACCATCCATTTAACCCATTTTTTTTCATTTAATTTTTCGGACATAATGCAACATTGTTTGTTATTAAAATACTATAGACTGGTTTGCTGAAAACATAATGAAAACGATGAGCGCACTTCAATGGGGCAGACGTCTGTGTGTTGTGATTCTGGATGGCCACATAGCTAGCTAGCAACGAGAAGCTGACGTGGTGAATCGTGGGTGACTCGTTTCAGCTAGTTTTACCGTTCTTGATACCATGTCTTTGTTTGAGGTGTTTTGATTGATGTCACTTCTAATGTTAATATGGCAAAAAATGTGCTAGCTAGCTAACCAACAACTGTAACTATGTATTTGAGAGACAACAATTGCTCATTGTGCAAATGTATTTATGTTTTCAATAAACATTGGAGACGATATATAGTTTACATGTTGTCAACAATCTAAGCCATCCCCTGTTTGGCCCCATAGTTACGAACACAGCGGTTTTATTGCTGAACAAACAACCTGTCTATACAGTTAAAAATGAACCATATTTTTTTGTACTTTTTCCTGTAACAATGGGGGAAGAACAGCAACCGGATTCTGAAGTGACCAGTTTGGGACCAATATTGCCAGATCCTATCAAAAGCTGGCAATGTGACCTTTGACTTCAATGTGGATCCATAACAGCGCACACTTACTACAGTAGTACATTTCCACAAACTTCAAAGTGTTTCCTTTCAAATGGTATCAAGAATATGAATATCCTTACTTCAGGGCCTGAGCTACAGGCAGTTAGATTTGGGTATGTCATTTTAGGCAAAAATGTTTGAAAAAAGTGGTGGATCCTTAAGAGGATTTATGCAGCAAAACTAGTATGACCCTGCCACCTGCTGACAAAACAAAGGGTTACAGTGCTTCAGTTAGATCTAGATTTTCCTTATTTTAAGTGAGGCCAGTCACGTTTACTCCTCACAGTACAGTAAATGTGTTATGCTGGGTGTTAAAACCCCTTACAGTCAATAAATACATCTCAGACACAGCTGAAGTAAGGGGTGAACCATCAAGCTATTTACATTTTATTTTATTTAACCAGGCAAGTCACTAGAGTCAATACTACTTACAGAACCATTTGACCCTGAGAGTAAAGCTACTTCAAGTAAGGTCAGTGCTATTCCGGAATCGTTGGGACGTCCATACCCTAAACCCTAACTTCTACCTTAACCTATAACCATAACCATAACCATAACCCTTACCGAAAACCCTTACCTTAACCATTTTACATTTCAATTTCAATGGGGTAGGGACGTCCCAAGGATCCCGGATAGCACAGACCCTTCAACTAAAGAGTGGAAATATGATGGCATGGTACACTGTAGTTGGACACTATCTGACAAACAATGTCCATTTTATCTATGATGGGCATTCTGAGATGTTCTTTTCCAAAACCACATGGTCACATTTAAAAATAAGAATTCCTACAAAATGAAACCATTCACGCAGAATCGGAGCACTGATAAACTGATTAAGTTAACATGTTGATGGGATTTATTGTGGAGTAAAACGGATTTGCTCAAACTTAGGATCAATTACAAGCTAACAATACAACGCCCTGGCATCCAAATCACCTGACAATCATAGTAAAGGCTGCAATTTCCAAAATAGCCAAAGTAAAAATTCAACCACCTTGAACACAAAACACTCAGCATACTGGTTGAAATGTTTTCAACTGAAGCGAGAATCATCAAACCTCACGATAGACACAACATTGCAAACATGATCTAAATCAGTGGTTCCCAACCTTTTTCAGTTATTGTACCACCGACTGAATTTTGCTCTGGCCGGAGTACCCCTGAAGTACCCCCTCATGTGCATTTTACCAGTAGGCCCATTGTCTTCTCAAGTACCCCCTGTGGATAGACCAAGTACCCCCCAGGGGTCCTAGTACCCCTGGTTGGGAACCACTGATCTAAACAATCTAGAACTACCATGTCACTATAAATAAAAGCATCTGATTTCATGGTTTCTTTCCAATTTGGCACACTGGTCTTGACACAAAAAAGCATTGGAACCGAGACTCACAATCTCGCTTGCATTTCGATTCAATTTCATTCCTTCAACAACAAGTAAAAGAGAGAGAAAAATACTTTTTCATTTGTCAATCGTGACCCCAAAATGTTTACCCAAATAAATAGAATCCACCCAGTCTTTAAATTAAATATAGAAGAAGGTAATCACATCAACTTTGACAGCTATGAAAACCCCTTGAAAAAGAAATGCTTGTCGGGTTATTTGGCACATACCACTCTTGCTATGAACGTCCAGGTTATTTTGTACATCATACAACAATATCATACAATTTTGGTCCTTCACTATTTATATATTTATATTAACATTTGAGCACGGAGGTGCCTAAAAAGAGACAATATTGTTTATCAAAAAGCAAAACACAAAATGGAATCAAGTTAACAGAGGAGAAAAAGAGGGGAAAATACATTTTTCCCTACTCTAACCAATGGACGTCAATTTAAAACCTCTTGCTCACCAGATAACTGTTGAAGTCCAGACTTTGTCCTCTGCAATGGACATTATATGTTGGGGGTGGGTCAATCTCCATGACATCATCGTCCTGTACTTTCTTTATAAACCAGAGTGCCGTTTCCTGCTGTAACATTTAGCATTGTGGTATTACTGATTTCAAACAGGAAAGAAGAGTGTGAAGTCATTTGATCAGATGAGGAGGATGGGGGTGGGTGGGTGAACGAGCTACTACACCGCCATTATGTGTTGATACTTTTGCTCCTCCCACCGAGTGAGAAGAGCGCCCCCCTATGGACATGCAATGCACATATTCCAGACCTACTGTCACTGTATATGAAGCTATTGAGAAATTGCTGTGGTAGACTGTGTAGAATAGACGTTTTTCTCCCCTGGTAATGCAGTGGCATACTCAAACTTGACTGTCTCTGAGAGTTCAACTAGAGGACTTCGCTGGAATGGAGTGGGGTGGTCCTTCCTGGGATGTCCTTCACCCCTCGACAGGGGCGGAGCAGTGCTACCTTGAGCTCTGCCTGCGAGTGTCTATCTAAGAGGCCCCTCGTACACACTCACACGCACAAACACACACACACACGCACGAATGTGGGCGTGCACACAAACAAACACATATACACACACACATACACACACACACACTCACACACAGAAGGGCAGGAGCCACAAATCCTCTCTCTTCTCAGGCCAGGACTATGTGATGTTGAGTTCTCCTCCGCAGTAGGCTTCATCCCTCCTCCTAACTCTCTTAGATGTGGCAGAGTGGGTAAAAGTTGCTCGTCTCGGACGGGCCCCTTCCCATGCTCAGCCAGGCATCCAGTGAGTTCTGGGAGGACGCGTGCAAAGGACTGTTCTCCGACAGAGACAGCATCATTGCATAAGCCTGGAGGAGACAGAGGAACAACAAAAAAGACACCACCGTTGTTCAGGAACCGTTTTGTGAGTCTCCGCGTTAATTGTCAGCCAATCAAACGTGGGTGTCATTGTTGTCAATAAAACCCAAGAGCTGTTCCGTCTCGGATTAGGTGCGTCACTTTGCCCGTTGCAACATGTCTTGGCATGCAAGAGGTCAAAGGTGAGAGAGCACTGTGATGCTGCTGATTGGGGAGTAGTTAGATGAGAGGTTTAGAAAAGAGGGAGAGAGTTAATAGCTCAGTTAGTAGGTAAGCTAAGAGAGGGGAGAGCATGTCAACGAGATTAAATACTGGTTGTTATTCACTGACTTTCATCCCGACACTCCATAAAGTCACATTGAACAACCTGGCATCGTGTTTTGGCCTGGTTGTCATGCATTTTCCTTTTTGTATTTCCCCCTACCGAACTCAAGCTTTTGGACGGACGCTCAAAATGATTTGCCACTTGCTGCCTCCATTCTGGTAGCCTAGTGGTTAGAGCCAGTAACCGATCAACAGTAATCGGTTACTGTTGGGCCAGTAACTGAAAGACTGCTGGATTCAATCCCCGAGCTGACAAGGTAAAAATCTGTCGTTCTGCCCCTGAGCAAGGCAGTTAACCCACTGTTCCCCGGGTGCGGAAGATGAGGATGTCGATTAAGGCAGCCCCCTGCACCTCTCTGATTCAGAGGGGTTGGGTTAAATGCGGAAGACACATTTGAGTTGAATGCATTCCGTTGTACAATGGAATAGGTATCCCCCTTCCCTCTCTCTTTTTATACGGGAGTCCACCTACCTGAGTTTTAGCATGTCTGTACAGAGTCTCTTTCAGGGCTTCTGACTCGAGTGAGGCGGTGTTAAAAATGACTTTAACATCAAAGGGGGGCTCCTCGCCGCTGTTGGCCTTATGCAGGTCCAGACCCTTGGGGAAGCTGGGTAGGGCCTCCAGGTCTAACAGCCCACCGTCCTCCTCTATACACCTGCAGCAGCACCGGGGGAAGGGGAGGGGAAGAGCAGGGAGGCAGGATAAACGGGAGGGGTAAGGTGAGAGGAGAGGGGATGATAGAGTAAGTAAAGAGAGAAGACAGGGGGGAGGGAGGGATAAAGAGAGGGACGGGGGAAGGAGAGGTTGTGGAGGAGGAAAGGGAAGGTGCAGTGAGGGAGGGGGGGTTGTCCTCAGTTAGCCTAACCAATACTATCTTGTAACTCGACGGATGGACTTTCGATGGTGCATGCATGGGGGACAGATGGATGGACGGATGGATGGAGACGGACGATTGGGATAGATGGTATGGAGTTGTTGTCTGAAAACAGTTCACACTACTACCGCTGAAAACCAACTTGACTGAAACCCCACTAGAGAACCTGCAAAGGGCATGATGGTTTTCCTCACCGGTTTTGTGCACCAAAAGGGAAAGCCGGCACTAAAATGCTTAACCAAGGAGCTAACCATTCTCAGTGTGGGGAGAGATGGTAAAGTAGCGACACCAGTATTTCTGTGTTAATATTTCAGAGGAACATATGAATTCTTTAGACATCCAGAATGGTGAAAAAATGTATGCTGAAGGCAAATAGAGCCACTCTACAAAGTATCACTAACCCAAACACAGTGGGGAACACTGCTTTCAGTGAAAGGAATCAATCTATTCAGTTTTAGTTAGGAAGTCAGGAATCCAATCAGGATTTTTCTTTGGTGGTTTCTGGGGAAATAAGTCTAGCTAGCTAATTCAGCCATTGGCTAGGCCATCAGATGCTTGATAGAAGGCATCTGCCATTTTACTGTTTTAGGGCAACATTTTGGAGTGACAGTGGAATCAACCAATCACATTGACTTGCAAAGGGTGGGACCATTTTTACAAAAACGTATGGAAACATTTGCTTTCTCAAAGGCCAACAGGCCACTCTCCAATAGCGAGCAATAGTTTTCCCACGGTCTACCTAGCTAACTTTGTAGGCTAGTTTGCAGCAGCTGTTATCAAAAAGGTGTTGTTGCTAATTTGTTAGCTTGTACCTTTTCAAGAATAACTTTCAACAAGAAGTTACATTTCAAATGATCATCATCTGGTGAATGGAACTGAGTTGTTTATTGCAGCTCGCATGCTGTTGTTAGCCATCTCTTTGAAAATAACTTACGTGTGTGAAACATTGTTGCATTTAAACTTTAGATCACCGGTTACTTTGTGTGCTAAACACAATGTTAAGTAATGGTTGTACATTTGAATTGGGAAATGGTTAGCCTAATGGTTGTACATTTCAATTGGGAAATGGTTAGCCTAATGGATGTGTTTTTGTATTGGGAAATGGTTAGCCTAATGGTTGTACATTTCAATTGGGAAATGGTTAGCCTAATGGATGTGTTTTTGTATTGGGAAATGGCTAGCCTAATGGTTGTACATTTGAATTGGGAAATGGTTAGCCTAATGGTTGTGTTTCTGTATTGGGAAATGGCTAGCCTAATGGTCGTGTTTTTGTATTGGGAAATGGCTAGCCTAATGGTCGTGTTTTTGTATTGGGAAATGGCTAGCCTAATGGATGTGTTTTTGTATTGGGAAATGGCTAGCCTAATGACGGTACATTTGAATTGGGAAATGGTTAGCCTAATGGTTGTACATTTGAATTGGGAAATGGTTAGCCTAATGGTTGTACATTTCAATTGGGAAATGGTTAGCCTAATGGTTGTACATTTCAATTGGGAAATGGTTAGCCTAATGGATGTGTTTTTGTATTGGGAAATGGCTAGCCTAATGGTTGTACATTTGAATTGGGAAATGGCTAGCCTAAGGGTCGTGTTATTGTATTGTGAAATGGCTAGCCTAATGGATGTGTTTTTGTATTGGGAAATGGCTAGCCTAATGATGGTACATTTGATTTGGGAAATGGTTAGCCTAATGGTTGTACATTTGAATTGGGAAATGGTTAGCCTAATGGTTGTACATTTGAGTTGGGAAATGGTTAGCCTAATGGTTGTACATTTGAACTGGGAAATGGTTAGCCTAATGGTTGCACATTTGAACTGGGAAATGGTTAGCCTAATGGCTGCACATTTGAACTGGGAAATGGCTAGCCTAATGAATGTGTTTTTGTATTGGGAAATGGCTAGCCTAATGGTTGTGTTTTTGTATTGGGAAATGGCTAGCCTAACGGTTCTGTTTTTGTATTGGGAAATGGCTAGCCTAACGGTTGTGTTTTTGTATTGGGAAATGGCTAGCCTAACGGTTGTGTTTTTGTATTGGGAAATGGTTAGCCTAATGGTTGTGTTTTTGTATTCTTATGATTATGACCTACTGGCGTATTTTGCTTATCCTTTAACATCATGCTGTGTGTGACTGCTGTCTCTCCATCAGCCCTATGCAGTGGTCTAGTGGTGCTTTAACATCACGCTGTGTGTGACTGCTGTCTTTCCATCGGCCCTATGCAGTGGTGCTTTAACATCATGCTGTGTGTGACTGCTGTCTCTCCATCAGCCCTATGCAGTGGTGTAGTGGTGCTTTAACATGATGCTGTGTGTGACTGCTGTCTTTCCATCAGCCCTATGCAGTGGTGTAGTGGTGCTTTAACATGATGCTGTGTGTGACTGCTGTCTTTCCATCGGCCCTATGCAGTGGTGTAGTGGTGCTTTAACATCATGCTGTGTGTGACTGCTGTCTTTCCATCGGCCCTATGCAGTGGTGTAGTGGTGCTTTAACATCATGCTGTGTGTGACTGCTGTCTCTATATCGGCCCTATGCAGTGGTGCTTTAACATCATGCTGTGTGTGACTGCTGTCTTTCCATCGGCCCTATGCAGTGGTGTAGTGGTGCTTTAACATCATGCTGTGTGTGACTGCTGTCTCTCTATCGGCCCTATGCAGTGGTGCTTTAACATCATGCTGTGTGTGACTGCTGTCTTTCCATCGGCCCTATGCAGTGGTGTAGTGGTGCTTTAACATCATGCTGTGTGTGACTGCTGTCTCTCTATCGGCCCTATGCAGTGGTGCTTTAACATCATGCTGTGTGTGACTGCTGTCTTTCCATCGGCCCTATGCAGTGGTGTAGTGGTGCTTTAACATCATGCTGTGTGTGACTGCTGTCTCTCTATCGGCCCTATGCAGTGGTGCTTTAACATCATGCTGTGTGTGACTGCTGCCTTTCCATCGGCCCTATGCAGTGGTGTAGTGGTGCTTTAACATGATGCTGTGTGTGACTGCTGTCTTTCCATCGGCACTATCCAGTGGTGTAGTGGTGCTTTAACATCATGCTGTGTGTGACTGCTGTCTTTCCATCAGCCCTATGCAGTGGTGTAGTGGTGCTTTAACATGATGCGGTGTGTGACTGCTGTCTTTCCATCGGCACTATCCAGTGGTGTAGTGGTGCTTTAACATCATGCTGTGTGTGACTGCTGTCTTTCCATCGGCACTATCCAGTGGTGTAGTGGTGCTTTAACATCATGCTGTGTGTGACTGCTGTCTCTCTATCGGCCCTATGCAGTGGTGCTTTAACATCATGCTGTGTGTGACTGCTGTCTTTCCATCGGCACTATCCAGTGGTGTAGTGGTGCTTTAACATCATGCTGTGTGTGACTGCTGTCTTTCCATCGGCACTATCCAGTGGTGTAGTGGTGCTTTAACATCATGCTGTGTGTGACTGCTGTCTTTCCATCGGCACTATCCAGTGGTGTAGTGGTGCTTTAACATCATGCTGTGTGTGACTGCTGTCTCTCTATCGGCCCTATGCAGTGGTGCTTTAACATCATGCTGTGTGTGACTGCTGTCTTTCCATCGGCACTATCCAGTGGTGTAGTGGTGCTTTAACATCATGCTGTGTGTGACTGCTGTCTTTCCATCGGCACTATCCAGTGGTGTAGTGGTGCTTTAACATCATGCTGTGTGTGACTGCTGTCTTTCCATCGGCACTATCCAGTGGTGTAGTGGTGCTTTAACATCATGCTGTGTGTGACTGCTGTCTCTCTATCGGCCCTATGCAGTGGTGCTTTAACATCATGCTGTGTGTGACTGCTGTCTTTCCATCGGCACTATCCAGTGGTGTAGTGGTGCTTTAACATCATGCTGTGTGTGACTGCTGTCTTTCCATCGGCACTATCCAGTGGTGTAGTGGTGCTTTAACATCATGCTGTGTGTGACTGCTGTCTTTCCATCGGCACTATCCAGTGGTGTAGTGGTGCTTTAACATCATGCTGTGTGTGACTGCTGTCTTTCCATCGGCACTATCCAGTGGTGTAGTGGTGCCTGGAGAAGTGTGTCCTGTGTGGAAAAAGGTTAGTCTATCGTCTTGGTTCGTAGGCTATTTGCAATGGCCATTTCAGTCATCATCCACTGTTTGCATGAACATTTCTAAAGCCTTTCCCAAAAACCCTTCCCAATTAAATGTTGAACATAATGTAGGCCGACCTGACAGAATGATATAATGCAGATTTGTATCAATGGGGAGGGCATTTGTTTTGCTCAATTGAATTAAATGGCAACTACACCCTCCAAAAATATATATTTTAAAGTGGTTTAAGGATTATTATTATAATTGTTTTGGTGTAATTTTGAGAGTGTACATCTGAAAAATCTATAGGAAAACATAGGACTTTTCACACAGGGTGCCTTTCCTTCAATAGCTTTGCATACCCATTGTTGCCTTAGCTAGCGTTTTACTGGTAGATATAAGTTGAAACATCTTTCCTACCTACCAGCTACCGATGTCATTCATCAGTGAGCTGCTCCATGCTACAACCTTTTGAGAGCTGCACTCTTGCTGCTATTCCGCTGAAACTAGGCTATTTGTGCGGTGCGCATGAATATATTTCATGTGCTTTGCGATTGTGTAGGCTATTTTGTGCATAATTTCTTTGATACTCAACAGTAGGGATTAAGAAGTGAGCATAGACAATGCCCACTGGCCCTTTGTGTTTCACAGAAAGTGCACTCTTTGACATACTTGAGTGTGCTGGTAATAAAATTTGCTGTCCATTCAGCATCAAGATCCTGTCACACACTGATGGCCCAATAGGCTCAACACTGCACAAACAGGTCTATAACATGTTTTTTATTTAACTAGGCAAGTCAGTTAAGAACAAATTCTTATTTACAATGACAGCCTAGTAGGTTAACTGCCTTGTTCAGGGGCAGAACGACAGATTTGTACCTTGTCAGCTCAGGGATTTGATCTTGCAACCTTTCAGTTGCTGGCCCAACGCTCTGACCACTAGGCTACCTGCCGCATCTCCCCTTACTAATAGTGAGTGTGCAACTTTCCAACAATTTTCCACACTCTTCCTTACCAGTGAGTCAAGGAAATTCGAACAAAGTTTGAAAATAGTTTTCAACTAAGGTAAAGGACAGTTGTAGATATGTGGTAGTTGTGGAGTAGGGGCCCGAGGGCACACAGTGTGTTGTGAAATCTCTGAATGTATTGTCATATTTCTAAAATTGTATAACTCAGGAAGAGTAGCTGCTGCCTTGGCAGGAACTAATGGAGATCCATAATAAACCCCAGGAAGAGTAGCTGAGGCCTTGGCAGGAACTAATGGAGATCCATAATAAATATACATACAGTAATGTTATGGGTAAAGTAGGAATCCCAGGTTTCAGTAGACGATAAGATATTCATGTTTTAAGAAAGGAGTGTATGTATTTCAAATCAAATCAAATTTTATTTGTCACATGCTCCGAATACAACAGGTGTAGACCTTACGGTGAAATGCTTACTTACAAGCCCTTAACCAACAATACAGTTTTAAGAAAGAAAAAGAGATGGAAAAAAATGAATAAAAGTAACAAATAATTAAAGAGCAGCAGTAAAATAACAGTAGCGAGGCTATATACAGGGGGTACCGGTACAGAGTCAATGTGTGGGGGCACTGGTTAGTTGAGGTAATTGAAGTAATATGTACATGTAGGTGGAGTTTTTGGGGGAATACAAATAGTCTGGGTAGCCATTTGATTAGATGTTCAGGAGTCTTATGGCATGGAGATAGAAGCTGTTTAGAAGCCTCTTGGACCTAGACTTGGCGCTCTGGTACCGCTTGCCGTGTGGTAGCAGAGAGAACAGTCTATGACTAGGTTGGCTGGAGTCTTTGACAATTTTAGGGCTTTCCTCTGACACCGCCTGGTATAGAGGTCCTGGATGGCAGGAAGCTTGGCCCTGGTGATGTACTGGGCTGTACGCACTATCCTCTGTAGTGCCTTGCGGTCAGACGCCGAGCAGTTGCCATACCAGGCAGTGATGCAACCCGTCAGGATGCTCTCGATGGTGCAGCTGTAGAAACTTGTATTTTTTTTTGCCTGGAGAAGCGGTTTTATGCAATGAATGAATGGAAGCTGATCTTTTTTTTTGTTTTTCTCCGCTGGTCTTGGCTGTCCGAGACCGAGTCAAGACCAAGTAAAATCTTCCTGACACCAAGACAAGACCGAGACACCCAATATGTGGTCTCGAGACAGGTACAACACTTACCGACACTGATAGAGACAGACAGACAGGTGGCAATGGAATGGGACTGTGAGAGTTCTATCTGCATCCCAACACTCTTTATCACCATCTATCTCTCATTGAACTCATTGTACTGCCATCATAGAGAGGGCAGATCATGCTATATTAAACTGTATAAGTCGTGTTAGTTGGAATGGGAGGAGACAGGGGTGGCCGTTGGGATTGGGTGGGTTTGTTTGTGAAGGTGTGGTGGTGCTGTATGTGACTGCATGACTTTGTCTGTAGTTGTGTCTGTCCCTACAGTATGTCTGTATTCTACCACTACCTGCGGGTCTGACGGTGGTAGTTGTGTCTGTAACTTGGTCAGAAGTCTGTAACAGGCAAAACATACCTGTAGTTGTGTCCGCAACTATGTCTGTGGTCTATTAGACAGGACTTTGTGTCTGTAAAAGAGCTTTTATTCTGCCAGACAAGACATACCTGCGGGTGTGTTCGTAGCTTATAGCCAACGGTGTGGCTTCCTCCTCTTCCTCCTCGTCTTCGTACGCCCCCGGTGTGACCATGCTGATCGGGGAGGGGGATTCGGGCGCTTCGTCCTGAGATTTCTCCGTCAGGCTGCCTTCTACCTCCTCTTCATCAACTCCCTCCTCCTCCTCTAGCCCCCGGGAGCTGGACAGGCCGTGGCTCGACAGACGCTCCTCCTCCGCAAGTTCTGACCTGCAACAACGAGAACCGCGAGGTCAGTGGCTGTACATTATATATTGTATTGATTTTGCTCTTTATTCATAGTTTCCAAAAATGTGTTCCATTCATTTACACCCCCCAAAATGTCCAGTATTTTATCCTTAAAATGTCTTGTTTTATATGAAACCCTCATTGGGTGTAATCTGTGGAACAATATAATTTGCATCCAAATAGTCTAAGGCCGTTTTCTCTCTGTGCTTCCTTTCCTTCATCTGCACTGATGTGAAAGAACTGGTCATCAAACGCAGCCAATTTAGACTTACTGTTTACTGTTCCCACCCATTCTGTCTTGGCCAGACGAGCGGAGATGAGGGAGAGGAGACAGGGGGGACGAGGGCCTTCCCCCAGCCCACCTCACCTCCATTAGGACTTTGATTGGGATTTATAGGCCCACTGCCCTACCTGCCTCAGTGGGCCACTGGCCAGGCATCCCTGCGGTTTGTCTATCTGTCAATAGGCAATGAGTCATACTTTGCAGAGCCATAACTAAGCTGTCAGGAGCTCCGTTGACAGCGAGCAGAGCCCCAGTCCAAGCAAACAAACATGCGTGTTGACAATCGGCGAGAAACGGAGCTGAATGATTAACTGGCTAATTCCTAAGAAGCATACTGGACAAGAGGGCCAAGCTCAAAGGGCTCGCTCGGGCCCCGATTCTAGAGGCTGTGGATGTGTGGCGAGGGGGGCTGCTCTGCAAACAAGCCATCAGCAACCAGCCGCCCTTCACATTTTTAAGCCCCCTGGTCTCCTCAGCTTAATGCCTCATGATGTAATTTCCTCAGGGTGAGCCCTCCGAGAAGCCACTGCCACAGAGCGGAGGGCAGATGGACATTCATCAAACTAGACGGGGTACTTTCTGGGAGCAAGTGGGACAGAGGGGTGTCTGGGGGGGCTGTTCTTCTTTATCAATCTAGATTAAATATCCTATAATCAAATTGGCATGGGCTGTGTGTAAGGGGGGGGGGGGGGGGGTATAGGGAGACAAGCACGGCTCTGACGCAGAGCCCTCCATTTTGTCACTTAGTCTAAACACATCAGCAGTATGTTTGTGTTAGCGGCCTACGGTGGTTCCTCCTTTAAAAGTTGTCGTACTGCGGCACACCTTGTGTGCTGCTGCAGCATTCTGTGGCACGTCATTTCATTCTCAGCCGTTTTTTTCTGTTACTGCAAGTTATTGCTAGTTTGACCACCAGAGGGCATCTTTGAGAAGCATTTGATAGTCTTCCATATTGCAGATACGCGGAAGACCGGTGTTCAATCCCCCGACGGGGAGGAAGGAGTAGGCTGTCCTTGTAATAAGAATGAGTTCTTAACTGATTCCATATGTGTTGTTTATTCTACAATGTAGAAAATAGTAAAAATATAGAAACATCCTGGAATGAGTAGGTGTGTCCAAAATTTTGACTGGTACTTGCTTAATTCATTTGATTATTATTATGGTGTTTCTATTCCATGAAAAATGCAAAACCCTCTGGGTAAATTCAGAAAGTTTAGCTCTCGGAGCGCACACTGAACGTTCGGGCCGAGGAAGTCAAGCACTCAAGCTAACGTTGGCTAGCTTGCTAGCTACTTCCAGACACAAGTGAGACCACTCTGACCATTTTACTCGCCCTAGCAGAGCTGGTTAGGCAGTTTTCGTGTTAACCAGAGCGTTGGTGACTAACTGTGCTGCGGGAAACAATTTAATAATTCGTCTTTTTTGCTGACGTTACTGACACCGGCCATATTCAACGGGTGTTGAGCTCTCGTAAATTCATTATTCTGTGCTCTGGTACACAGACGAGAGTGCTCTGAAATCGGCGTAGATAGCCAGAGCGAATTTACGAAATCACCCGAATGTCCATTGAGAACGCACAACGATTATACCATTTAGCTAAGCTAAGAATGACTGGAATAACCAAGTCAATAAACGTTGGGTAATTAGATAGCTAACATAGCATATCATTACAGCAGTATGTACCGGTATGTGGTTCTTAAGGACAGCGTAGCTAACAAATTGTCAGCCAACATAACATGTAAGGTAACTTATTTGAAAAGTAATTTATTTATTACATTGAGTAGCAAGCTACCGCGAAGATGTGCTCTATCAACTCTGCGGCTTAAGCATGCTTTTGGTGCACTGTCGATAGCGCGCTGGACTTCAGGCAAGAAGGTTGAGGGTTCGAAACCTGCTTCCTGCTTGTTTCATTTGAAGTCATGCACAATTTCCAGTTTCTATTTAGGTTTATATTGCCCATTCATAGTCAGTTAGAGACACAGTAGTGCATTGGGACACAAAAGCATAATCAGTGCTCTAACTCCCCCTTGGTCGTTAGGGCAAATCTGGTCTGTGATAGGACGGGGGGTTTTCACACCTAGCTCGTCTATTAGACTATTCTTTAGTAAAGGTTGAATAGTCTATTGTTCAGCTATTAGCCCCTCTCCTCAACTTGCAACAAATGGATGTCTTTTTGCCGAGAGCCAAAATCCCCCCCAAAAATTTGACCAAAAAGAATTGTTCTGAAAACAAAAAATAGGCTTCAAAGTAAAAAAAAATGTTTTGCAATCAAATATTTGGTAATAGAGCGCAAAACGTTATGCTTTTTATTCCCCAAAAATATTTTGAGAACAAAAAATGTATTTGAAAACAAAACCAATTTAATTTCCCTATAAACCACCTTCCATTTTGAAATTTTTTTGAGTGTCAGTTTGGCTACAACCAATACTGTTCAGCCTTTTTCTCCGACATAAAGGAAGTCATAGCGGACACCTACGAAGAAGGACTGTGTGATGATGGCATCTCAGGTAAGCAGCACTGGGCGTTCTTCCGTCCAACTTCTAACGTTACATAGCTAGTAGTTAGCTCCTACGATTCAGTGTCGGTTCATAACATTCTACTATATTACATAGATACATACATACCGTAGAATTATAAATCATGCAATTATTATTCTCAAGATAACCAAAAGCATTCAGCTACGAACTCCTGTTCTCGCCATTTTCAGTTGAATTCATCTAACTTTCTTTCACGGCAACTCATAAGCAGGCCATGTCCTATTTGTTTCATAGTCGATATATAATCATATTTCATGACAGTGTTAGCGGTTAGCATTTTTTACAGAAGGATGAAAGAACACAATATGTCTGTCAGGGAATGCCATTCTGATATGTCAGATGAAGAGTTAGACCAGAAAGTCAGGGCCATTAAGGCAAGGATGCCCCATGCAGGCTTTAGCATGGTCAAAGGAAGTCTCAGAGCGATGGGACATCATGTACAATGGAGAAGAGTCTTTGCAGCGTGTAGATGGTGCAGGTATCATTGCCGGAATTATCCAACTTCGTTGCATTGCTCTGCAGAAATACTCTGTTCCTGCACCCCTGTCTCTCGTCCACAATGATACAAATCATAAATTGATAAGGTACTAAGATGTATAATGTCTCCATCAAATCTAAGAAGTTAACTTTTTTAATCTTACTTATTCCAAGACAAATATTCAATAATGTATGAAACTGAAGTTGATCTTCATCAACTGGTAATACATAAATAATGAAGCAGGTTAATAGGTGAAACATTTCACTTTTAATTCCAGTGCTTTATTTCAAGATACAGCATTGTCTCATTTGGTGGTATAGATGGATTTTCAAGGAAGGTGAGTATATTATTTTGTATAGATATTGCATATTTCCCATCACCTAATGAACAACCACAATACCAGTCTGGTGTTAAACTTTCTGTGCTGTATTGACGCATCCTGAAAATGACATCTGCTGCTTTAGATTGAACGTTCATCTCAGTTATTATTTTCATATTTACAAAAAATAAGCAATTTTCTTTACTTTCAGAGTGTGAGCTGATCAAGGGGTTGAAAATGTAGATATTGCCAGATGTTCACTGTCCGAGGAAGCTTTATTCCTGGCAAAAGTGTCCATAACCATAGGTAATTAAACTGTTCTTTTTCTCTCTTCCTCTCTGCCTGTCTTGTACATGGAACCTGTCTCACATGCACAGTTTGGAGGAAGAAGGATACCTTGACCCGCCGAATTCTATCCACCTCTTCTGTGTGGGATATGTGTTCCTACCTCGTCTGCGTGCAGATCTGCAGCATTTCACAGAGAGTTGAAATAATCACCCTTTAAGTACAGAGGTGAACCTGACACCTCACCAGCTGTGGCATATCGGAATGCTCCAAACACCTGTGCACATTTTAGTTTTTGCCTTAGCACTACACAGCTGATCCAAATGATCAAGTCATCATCAAGCTTCAAGTGGTATTTACACCTGCATTGCTTGCTGTTTGGGGTTTTAGGCTGGGTTTCTGTACAGCACTTTGAGATATCAGCTGATGTAAGAAGGGCTTATATAAATAAATGTGATTTGATATTAATTTGTGATCTGGTAATGTAAAAGTCTAATAATGACATTATCTTCTATTGTTTGTCCTCATGAGTCTGTTTTTCAGCATAAAGTACTCTTTGGCCACTTAGTGTGGACACCAGGTGAAACCACACACACACAATAACAGACTCTCTCCTTCACTCCATCCTTCTCCCTAAATCCTCTAGTTATATCAGCTGTGTTGGTGAACCCCTCCCGCATCTGAATTGGCTGACACAGAGGGCACAGCATGATCATAGGTGAGAGGTCAGCTCAACAGGAACTATTATTAAAGAGATGCTTTACATTGAAATGCAGATAGAGATGTAGTAGTCCCAGAGTTAATGATCCAAGGTCAGTTTTGCACTTCACCTCCTGATGATTATGATGACTGAACGTGTTAGAATAAAACAAACAAGGCTTAATCATGCTCTCTCTCTATCCATCTGTCATGTATGTTTTGATGTGAGAGAGGAAGCCAGTTCCCGTCATCGCCACTTCACCCGCTCTTAAGATAACCTTCGGGCCAACTGGAGGCCCAACGCTGGTTAGGAGACACCGCTAGAGAATATTAGGGTAGCACTGTAATTCATTAATCATATGCTATCTGCCTCTGTTCTTACCTCTCTCCCCACCTCGTCTTTCTTCCTCATTTTATAATGCACACCATATGTGCATTGAAGTGCAGATTGAACTTATAATAGAATATGACAATTATCATAATTAGAATGCATGTATTATGTTTTTATAACACCTGGATAATGAACTGCTTTCAATAAAGCGTTTCACATTCTCCACTTGTGAAATTAAGTATCTCATTGAAATACTATCCTGTGTCCTCAGATTAATGCAGATGAAGGGAGTTAGATATGCATAGGTTTTTTATTCTGTATATATGAATTACAAATCATATTTCTAGTCTATTGCATAGTTACAATGTGTAATCATTGATGTCCCAGGAGCAGGAGTGGTAAACACTGTTGAAGTGTATAATTGTAATACATACATGCAGACACAGCATCATTCAAAGACTGGAGTTTGATACACCTGGTATTGGATCTGACTGAAAAAGAATGTCTCACAGAGATTCATACCTGAACCGCACCTTTATTTGCCATGGAAGAGTACATGATCAGTGAATATATTAAATGTACAGGCTACAATGTGGGAATATCATGTGTGGTAATAACTACAGTACATGTAAATAGGACTTGCATCCTTGGCACAATAAAGGTATTATATTCTACTCAATCCATAGGCTTCATTAATGCCATTCAGACTTGAAGTTGATACAACAACTATGATAGCTGAGGTTCATAGATAGGTTCTGAACTAATATTCATACCAAACGTTTTAGAGTCCATACACAGATCGACTACTTACTGTAGCTAGCTACACATCCATAGGCATACAGTTCTTTTTATCATCCACTACACAATAAGCAAGTAAATAGTTAGCTATGTTACTTCAGCTGCATTGCAAGGCAAGCTTACACAAATGTACATTCAATTTGTAGTAAATGCTTTAGCTAGCTAGATTCTTTACATCCACTGTTTCCCAAGACGACAGCCCGGTTTGCGGGTTTCCTCAGGAGTCCCTAAAACATTAAATAACATGAATTACAAGGTCATACTGTACTCATGTCATAACACCAGCTAGCTAGCTAGTCAGTTAACTTGCTAAATCCCGATTTTCGTAAATTAACTTTATGACAAAAAACTATGCACAATTGTTTGTCTCTACATTAACATATTCCTCTAAATTGTCCATTTTTAGTTTGACACGTTATGACAACTACTTACATCTGCTTCCCCCGTAATGTTTTGTCAGTCATCTTTGTTAGAGAAAGTCACCAGGGATGGGTGGCTCGCATCAAATTCGTCATTGGAACCACTCTATATGATTGCTCATTTAAAAACCTTGGGACCAAAATGCATAATTAAAAAATAAATAAATATTTTACCTTTATTTAAAACTTCTTATGGCTGGGGGCAGTATTGAGTAGCTTCGATGAATAAGGTGCCCAGAGTAAACTGCCTGCTACACAGTCCCAGAAGCTAAGATATGCATATTATTAGTAGATTTGAATAGAAAACTCTCAGAAGTTTCTAAAACTGTTTGAATGATGTCTGTGAGTATAACAGAACTCATATGGCAGGCAAAAACCTGAGAAAAAATCAAACCAGGAAGTGGGAAATCTGAGGTTTGTAGGTTTGCCTATCCAATATACAGTGTCTATGGGGTCATTTTGCACTTCATAAGGCTTCCACTAGATGTCAACAGTCTTTAGAAACTTGTTTGATGCTTCTACTGTGAAGGAGGGGGGAATGGGAGCTGATTGAGTCAGGGGTCTGGCAGAGTGCCACGAGCTCACGTAGCTGCGTTCCTTCTCCTTTCTAAAGACAAAGGAATTCTCCGGTTGAAACATTATTGAAGATTTATGTTAAACATCCTAAAGATTGATTCTATACATCGTTTGACATGTTTCTACAAACTGTAATGGAATTCTTTTACTTTTCGTCTGGCCTGCGTGTCATCAATTTGGATTTTGGAACTAAACGCCTGAACAAAAAGGAGGTATTTGGACATAAATTATGGACGTTATCGAACAAAACAAACATTTATTGTGGAACTGGGATTCCTGGGAGTGCATTCTTATGAAGATCATCAAAGGTAAGTGAATATTTATAATTCTATTTCTGACTTCTGTTGACTCCACAACATGGCGGGCACCTGTATGGCTTGTTTTGGTGTCTGAGCGCTGTACTCAGATTATTGCATGGTGTGCTTTTTCTGTAAAGTTTAAAAACAAATCTGACACAGCGGTTGCATTAACTTCTTATGGCTGAGATCCCGTTAACGGGATCGACTTGACAACAGCCAGTGAAAGTGCAGGGCGCCAAATTCAAACAGAAATCTCATAATTAAAATTCCTCAAACATACAAGTATTTTACACCATTAAAGATAAACTTGTTGTTAATCCCACCACAGTGTCCGATTTCAAAAAGGCTTTACGACGAAAGCACACCATCTGATTATGTTAGGTCAGTACCTAGTCACAGAAAAACACAGCCATTTTTCCAGCCAAAGAGAGGAGTCACAAAAAGCAGAAATAGAGATAAAATGAATCACTAACCTTTGATGATCTCCATCAGATGACACTCATAGGACTTCATGTTACACAATACATGTATGTTTTGTTCGATAAAGTTCATATTTATATCCAAAAATCTTAGTTATGTTCAGTAATGTTTTGCCTCCAAAACATCCGGTGATTTTGCAGGGAGCAGAATTCAATTTACAGAAATACTCATAATAAACATTGATAAAAGATACAATTGTTTTACATTTAGATAAACTTCTCCTTAACCAGGTAGGCTAGTTGAGAACAAGTTCTCATTTACAACTGCGACTTGGCCAAGATAAAGCAAAGCAGTGTGACACAAACAACAACACAGAGTTACACATGGAATAAACAAAACATACAGTCAATAACACAATAGATAAAAGAAAAAAAAGTCTCTATACAGTGTGTGCAAATGAGGTAAGATAAGGGAGGTAAGGCAATAAATAGGCCATAGCGGCGAAATAATTACAATTTAGCAATTAAACACTGGAGTAATAGAGACTGGAGTGATAGATGTGCAGAAGATGAATGTGCAAGTAGAGATACTGGGGTGCAAAGGAGCAAAAAAACAAACAGTATGGGGATGCGGTAGTTGGATGGGCTATTTACAGATGGGCTATGTACAGATGCAGTGATCTGTGAGTTGCTCTGACAGCTGGTGCTTAAAGTTAGTGAGGGAGATGTGAGTCTCCAGCTTCAGTGATTTTTGCAATTCGTTCCAGTCATTGGCAGCAGAGAACTGGAAGGAAAGGCGGCCAAAGGGGAATTGGCTTTGGGGGTGACCAGTGAAATATACCTACTGCAGCGCGTGCTACAGGTGGGTGCTGCTATGGTGACCAGTGAGCTGAGATAAGGCGGAGCTTTACCTAGCAAAGACTTATAGATGACCTGGAGCCAGTGGGTTTGACGACGAATATGAAGCGAGGGCCAGCCAACTAGAGCATACAGTTCGCAGTGGTGGGTAGTATATGGGGCTTTGGTGACAAAGTGATGAGTGCTCTAACTCCCCCTTGTGGTGGTCTGGAGCAATGAAACCGTGATGTGGGTCCCGTGGTGTAAGCTCGCAACTTTTAAAAGGAGGAACCACTGTAGGTCCATCCGTTTTATCTCGTAGATAAATGCCTCAGCCACCACCCCACAACTTTTGAGGGAAGAAACGCCCCGTCCAGCTCTACCCGCCCCCCCATACACACTTTTCTACTGTCTCTGCTGCTTACAATTTCTTCCACTGTCCCAGTCCCCTCCTTCACACACACTGTTTTGTGCCCCATACACAAAGCTCCAGCTATCTCGATCAGCACCCTACCTCACAGGCTAGACAGTGTCCAGAGGAGAGAAACACAATAGAGTGAGACAAGTGACTAGACCAACTTGACTTAGTTAACAAACCCTTTGTGGAGAGGAGACGCATGAGTGCACAGATAGGCATACACACAGCTGTGTGTCTGTGTTCATTGGGGGGGAGTGATGTGTGTGTGCGTACATGCATGTGTGTGTGTGCATGCATGTGAGCGTGTCTGTGACAGACAGAAAGCAGAGCACTTATTTTGAATTACAGATATTAAAATGCCAGGCTTGCATATTCTGGATGGTTCTGCACTATTGATCCCAGATGGCAGAGGGGCTAAATTACCCTTGAGCTCTGTTGGCTTTTATGTCTCTTGTCTACTGACCAGGGAGGAGGGATGGGGGGAGACATGAAAGAAAGAGAGACAGGGATCGAAAGAGATAGAAAGACAGACAGAGAAAAGACAGAGACAAAGAAGAAGAGTGAGATGGGGAGAAAGACAGAGTTGGAGAAAAATAGAAAAACAAGCAGCCCTCTGTTACTGGCATGAAGACGGGTCAGCGAAATCAAGGAGGAACCATTACTTGACATCTAAAGAATCCAACTTGTTTCCCTGGGGCTTATTGGAGAAGACAGCTTGCATATTTCCCCCCACACATCTGTCAGAGCTACTGCCTTGGAACCACTGCCTTGGAACCTGGGTCGTATTTATTAGACACCACACTGAAGAAAACGGACTGAAACAGGGAGGGAGGGACTATAAGAAACGTGTCCAGTAAGAAACGCTTGTCTTCATTTCCCGGGTGCAAAACATTTGCTGCAGTGTGCATTAATGAACATGACCCTGCTAGCCTCTAGCACTACCTGGAACTGCAGGGCCATAGACTATAGGCTGGTGATGCTTCAGTCTGTAGAGGAGAGGAGAGCAGGCCAGAAGGTCTGGTAAACATGGCCTTAGTTATAGTGGAACAGCCTGGGCGGTTTATTTCAGTTGAGGTGAAATGAGTCGTTGAGAACAGGCAGAGTAGAGGAGTGGGCACTGGGGGCTGTGCTGTGCTTACTGTACTGTACTCCCCCTAAAGCCTGTTTGAGCAACATCTGACAGGGGAGCAGAGTTAGTTCTGTCAGGAGGGCAGAGTGACACCCCAATAACTGTATAGTATACTCCCTAGAAGCCAAATGTACATCAAAAACGATCAATGTGAGTTAAATGTATTTGGGTGTTTATCTGTGTAGTAAGGTATGTAAACGGAAGTGATTCTGTGAACAACACTCATGTAATGATGAGTAACTTTTAAGACGCCCCGAGCTAATACCTTGGCTTTAACCCCACCGGCTAACACAGGGGTGTGTGTGTGTGTGTGTGTGTGTGTGTGTGTGTGTGTGTGTGTGTGTGTGTGTGTGTGTGTGTGTGTGTGTGTGTGTGTGTGTGTGTGTGTGTGTGTGTGTGTGTGTGTGTGTGTGTGCATGTGTTACCCCTACCTCTTGTCTGTGGAGCTGGATGCCTGGTTCATCTCGCTGTTGGAAATGAAGTTGCGGATTTCCGAGAAGTAAGAGTCCTCTTTCTCATCTAAAACGTGATCTGGCTCGGAGTTGGGAGAGGAAATGTTGGTTCCTAGGTTGGAGAGGATCCCAGAGTGTTCACTCACTGTAAGCGAGACAGAGACACACACACACACACACACACACACACACACACACACACACACACACACACACACACACACACACACACACACACACACACACACACACACACACACACACACACACACACACACACACACACACACACACACACACACACACACACACACACACACACAACCGTTAGTAACAGCATATAAAGCTATAATCAACAGCAGGAATAGGGGACTACACTCGATGAGATGCGTAACGTGTTTAGTTAAAGTCTACTCACCCCTTGCACAGTTGTCACATTTTGCTGCCTCAAAAAAACTAAAAAGGATTACATTAGATTCTTTTTCCTACACATCAACACAATCTGCTCCACAGGTGAAAGGAGAAGTATAGAACTTTGTCTTGATTGTGTATGTCTTCACATGCCACAGTTATTACCTGGCGGAAGTAACTTTGGCGGAAATTACAGCTGTAAATCATTTTTAATAACATTCTGTCAACTCTGCATAACACTTAGGGCAACATGCAGTGCCTTCAGAAAGTATTCACACCAGTGGAGGTTCCTCAGAGGAGGAAGGGGAGGACCATCCTCCTCTGTGAAAAATAGTCAAACATTTAAAAAGTGATCCATTTTAGTTAAAACTAAAGTAAATATATTGTCACCAAATAATTGATGAAAACAGACTGTTTTGCAGTGAAGGTCTACTGTAGCCTCAACAACACTCTGTAGGGTAGCACCATGGTGTAGCCGGAGGACAGCTAGTTCCTGTCCTCCTCAGTACAAAACCCAGGAGGCTCATGGTTCTCACTACCTTCCATAGACTTACACAGTAATTTCCGGGGGGGGGCTCTTGCAGCATGAACTGACATGTTGTCCACCCAATCAAAGGATCAGAGAATGTATCTAGTACTGAAAGCATAAGCTACAGCTAGCTAGCACTGCAGTGGTGAGTAGTTGACTCAAAGAGAGAGAAAGACCACAGTGGAACAGTTTTGAACAAATTCCTTTCTTCCAAAATGAAGGAGAAACTTTCAGTTTCACTTACTTAGCTAGCAAATGCAGCTAGGTAATTTAGCCTACTCAAACGTGGCAGCCACATTGTATAGTGAGAAAACCAATCTATTTCATCAAGTGAGAAAACCAATCTATTTCATCAAGTGAGAAAACCAATCTATTTCATCAAGTGAGAAAACCAATCTATTTCATCAAGTGAGAAAACCAATCTATTTCATCAAGTGAGAAAACCAATCTATTTAATCCATTTTGAATTCAGGCTGTGAAACAAAGACATGTTGAATAAGTCAAAGGGTATAAATATTCTCTGAATGCAGTGTACACGTAACTGCCAAAATAATGGAAACACTTGAGTAAATGTGGGTTCTGGCAGCTCTGTTATGGTGCGGGGTGCATTCTCCTGTCATGGTTTAGGTCCACTCAACCCCGTAGAGGTCAAGGCAAAGACCAATAAATACACAGCCATTCTGAGTGATCACATTCAACCTATGGTGAATCATCTCTATCCTGATGGGAGTGGTCTCTTCCAGGATGACAATGTCTCCATTCACAGGGCACCAGTAGTCACTGAATGGTTTGATGAGCATGAAAATTATGTAAACCATATGCCATGGCGATCTCAGTCACCAGATCTCACCCCAATTGAACGTTTATCGGAGATTCTAAAGCAGTGTTTTCCACCACCATCAACAAAACACCAAATTGCGGAATATCTCATGGAAGAATGGTGTCACATCCCTCCAATAGAGGTCAAGGTGCATTGAAGCTGTTCTGGCTGCTTGTGGTGGCCCAACGCCCTATTAAGACACTTTATGTTTGCGTTTCCATTTTTTTATCAGTTACTTGTGTTTCCATTGTTTTTGTCAAAATTGGTTAACTTCTCTGGGATACGTGGGACGCTAACGTCCCACTTGGCCAAAAGCCAGTAAAAGTGCAGAGCACCAAATTCAAATAAATTACGATAAAAATCCAACTTTCATGAAATCACACATGAAAGACACCAAATTAAAGCTAGACTTGTTGTGAATCCAGCCAACATGTCTGATTTCAAAAAGGATTTACGGCGAAAGCACACCAAACGATTATGTTAGGTCAGTACATAGCCACAGAAAAACACAGCCATTTTCCAGCCAAAGAGAGGAGTAACAAAAAGCAGAAGTAGAGATAAAATTAATCACTAACCTTAGATGATCTTCATCAGATGACACTCATAGGACTTCATGTTACACAATACATGTATGTTTTGTTCGGTAAAGTTCATATTTATATCCAAAAATCTGAGTTTAGGCGGGACGCTACTGTCTCACTTGGCCAATCGCCAGAGAAAATGCAGAGCGCCAAATTCAAATAAATTACTATAAAAATCTAACTTTCATTAAATCACACATGAAAGATACCAAATTAAAGCTACACTGGTTGTGAATCCAGCCAACATGTCAGAATTCAAATAGGCTTTTCGGCGAAAGCAAACGATGCTATTATCTGAGTTAGCACCATTGTAAACAAAGAGAGATAAGCATATTTCAACCCTGCAGGTGCGACACAAAACGCACAAATAAAAATATAATTCATGCCTTACCTTTGACGAGCTTCAGTTGTTGGCACTCCAATATGTCCCATAAACATCACAAATTGTCCTTTTTGTTCGATTAATTCCATCGATATATATCCAAAATGTCAGTTTATTTGGCGCGTTTGATCCAGAAAAACACCGGTTCCAACTCGTGAAACATGACTACAAAATATCTCAAAAGTTACCTGTAAACTTTTCCAAAACATTTCAAACTACTTTTGTAATACAACTTTAGGTATTTTTTTACGTAAATAATCGATAAAATTGAAGACGGGATGATCTGTGTTCAATACAGGATTAAAACAATCTGTAGCATGCTTTCTGGTCACGCGCTCTATCTAACAGTACACAACAAGTGACCCTGATCCGAAATGGCCATACTTCTTCATTACACAAAGGAAAAACCCTCAACTAATTTCTAAAGACTGTTGACATCCAGTGGAAGCGGTAGGAACTGCAAGAAGGTCAATTAGAAATCTGTATTCCCAATGAAAATCCATAGAAAAGAGAGTGACCTCAAAAAAAAGAATCTGAATGGTTTGTCCTCGGGGTTTCGCCTGCTAAATAAGTTCTGTTATACTCACAGACATGATTCAAACAGTTTTAGAAACTTCAGAGTGTTTTATATCCAAATCTACTAACACTATGCATATCTTATCTTCTGGGGATGAGTAGCTGGCAGTTGAATTTGGGTATGCTTTTCATCCAAACGTGAAAATGCTGCCCCCTATCCTAGAGAAGTTAAACTGAGTAAATTTGGTTGGGAATCACTGATGGACAGCAAAATTCAAACCTTTATAGTCAGGACTGAAGCTGGACCTCTTGTTCCAGTCAACACCTCTTAGAAAGCCATTCTGCTGTGTCTTTGGCATTCAAATGTATGTAACTGCCCTGATGAAAAATTCAACTCTATCCCAGGGTTAGGTATTCAGATTAGATTCGATGTTTATTTAGTGACATGCGCAAAGTCGCAGATGTAGTTGCAGTGTACAGTGAAATACTTAAGCTCCGAGCTCCCACAGTGCAGGTGTGAATGAAAGAATAATAAGAAAAGATATTAGGGGGACAGGGGGAGGTGACTAGTGGTGGCTGTACAGCAGCCTGATGTTCTAGGGGTAGAAGGTATTGGCCAATCTGTTCATTTTAGCCATGATGCTCCTGTACTGCCCGTGTCTGAGTGATAGAGTCAGGGAGCACAGGCCATGGCTCGGGTGGCTGAGGTCCCTCAAGATCTTCTTGACTTTCCTGTGACACCTGGTGTTGTAGGTGTCCTGGAGGCCAGACAGTGTGCACCCAATGGTGCGTTCGGCTGAGAGTAGCACCCTCCGGAGTGCCTTGCGGTCAGCATTTTTCAGAAGGTTTTCCTGTAACTTTTTACCGGGGCTGTTCTACCTTTCATATGTGTTTTGATCCGAGCAAACTCCCCAATCCTTGCCGGTGACAAGCTTATCCATACCATGATGCTGCCACCACAATACTTGCAAATACAGAAGTTTCCCATCATTGCATTCACTCCGCATTACTGGCCGGTATGACAAAGTAAAAAGGTCTATGTTGAAAAATCTATTTCAAATGATCCATCATGTTGCCTTAACAGTTGTGCAGAGTTGGTAGAATCTTATTCAAAATGATTTTCAGCTGTAAGGTGCTTCCACCAAGTATTCCGTGGTGTGAAGACATACACAATCAAGACATTTTCATTTTTTTATTTTTATTAATTTCACTTTGAAAATGTGGAGCAGGTTGTGTATCCAATTTAATCCCTTTTTAGGTTTTATTTAAAGGAAGTAAAATGTGACAACTTTGCAAGGAGTGTGTAAACTTTCACTAGGCCCTGTAGTCAAAGTTAATGTACAGTAAGTACATGTTAATGTAGTCAATATAGTCAATGTTATCAATTACAGTACGGTCACCAGCAGTAAAATGAAAATAGGTAAATGCTATTTTATTTGAGGCTGCGAATAACAACCATGTATGTTAAAGGGACATTAAACTCCAAAACCAATGTTTGTCAGATGTTTTTAGATCTGGAAATTATACTACACGTATCTTTTCCATTCATTTGAGGTTATAATGACACTTATCGCTGAATCTACAAAACAGGTGGCCTTGGACATAAGATGTTTGAAAATATCTGCTAAACTTAGATTTTATGGTATAACACAGCTGATCTAGGGGGGTCATTAGGTGAACAGGGACCCACCGGGCAGGTTCTCCTGCTCGTGCTTCTTTAGGTGGCGGTCCAAGTTGGTCTGCTGGCCGAAACAGCGGTTGCACAGGTGACACCTGAAGGGCTTCTCCTTGTTGTGGATGTTGCGTACATGCCGCTGGAGGTTGGAGGAGATGCTGAACGAGCGGTCACAGTATTTACACCTGGGGGGAGGGGGGGAAGAGAGAGAGAGAGAGAGAGAGAGAGAGAGAGAGAGAGATTACATTTCATATGTTTCTGTATTTGCTTTGGTAATGAAAGATTAATGTGCATCTAACTGAATTGAAAGAGAAAGAGAGAAAGAAATGGAAAAGTATAGAGAGAAAGAACACCGGAGGAGAGGGAAGCAGAAAGAGAGAGAAAGGAGAAGAGAGGTAAAGGGGTAAGACAGGCAGGGAGAAGGGAGGCAGAGAGGGAGAGAGAGAGTACAGGTAGAGAAGGAAGGGAGAAGGAGTGAGCTTGGGAGGCAGAGAGAAAGAGAAATAAAGCGAACATTGGTAAAGAAAGGAGAGGTGGTCTAAATGTTGGTCATTCAAATTGTAAAACGTTTTAAAACAATTCTAGTAAAGGCAACAGTTGCACAATGGATGAAGATACTCCAACCTGTTTACACGTTTTAAATCTGTCAGGTAGAGACTGAATTATAGCACATCAAACATTTTACTTGCACAGACAAATAATGGATTTCAGGGATTTTGGTGGTAATTAAGGTATTCCATTTATTGTCAAATGTCATATTTTTTTTGCACTCATACTGTATATGTACAGTATATACATTTTGTAATGGTATCAGGTATTTATTTTATATTTTGTGTTAAAATAAACATAATTATATGTGCCTCGTTTGCATAAATACACTGGGTGTATTTGCATATATGAATACATTAACATAAAGGGTGGAACAGGACTGCAACCACAAAAACTTCCTCTGTCTAGGCCTACCTGCAGCCACCTCCTCTGTCTAGGCCTACCTGCAGCCACCTGCTCCGCCTAGGACTACCTGCAGCCACCTGCTCCGCCTAGGCCTACCTGCAGCCACCTGCTCTGCCTAGGCCTACCCAGGGTTAGACCCTGAGTCCTGGTCTGGTAACTTATACTGTATGTCTGAAGGCATCTCCAGGGTTAGACCCTGAGTCCTGGTCTGCTAACTTATACTGTATGTCTGAAGGCATCTCCAGGGTTAGACCCTGAGTCCTGGTCTGGTAACTTATACTGTATGTCTGAAGGCATCTCCAGGGTTAGACCCTGAGTCCTGGTCTGGTAACTTATACTGTATGTCTGAAGGCATCTCCAGGGTTAGACCCTGAGTCCTGGTCTGGTAACTTATACTGTATGTCTGAAGGCATCTCCAGGGTTAGACCCTGAGTCCTGGTCTGGTAACTTATACTGTATGTCTGAAGGCATCTCCAGGTAGACCCTGAGTCCTGGTCTGGTAACTTATACTGTATGTCTGAAGGCATCTCCAGGGTTAGACCCTGAGTCCTGGTCTGCTAACTTATACTGTATGTCTGAAGGCATCTCCAGGGTTAGACCCTGAGTCCTGGTCTGGTAACTTATACTGTATGTCTGAAGGCATCTCCAGGGTTAGACCCTGAGTCCTGGTCTGGTAACTTATACTGTATGTCTGAAGGCATCTCCAGGGTTAGACCCTGAGTTCTGGTCTGGTAACTTATACTGTATGTCTGAAGGCATCTCCAGGGTTAGACCCTGAGTCCTGGTCTGGTAACTTATACTGTATGTCTGAAGGCATCTCCAGGGTTAGACCCTGAGTCCTGGTCTGGTAACTTATACTGTATGTCTGAAGGCATCTCCAGGGTTAGACCCTGAGTCCTGGTCTGCTAACTTATACTGTAGGTTGACAATGAGGTAAGCAATATACATTGCTTCAAAGGAGGCCAGACTACTTTTATCTGCCCCCCTCTTGACATCGTATAGACATTTTTTTTTAGAGTTCATGTTCTGCAATTCTACACATTTTGCCATAGGGAGTAGAGAAAATGCTGCTGTTTTTAGCCACATTTTCTGCAATTATATACATTTTGCCATTGTCCAGAGAAAAGATTTTGACTGAAATAACAAGAGAAAAACGGCTGATGCTCAATCAAATTTAGAAATTGTACCTTGAATATAGACGCTATCGCCGTAGTCAATAACCGGAATGAATGTTGACTGAACGATTTGTTTTCTGCTATTTAATGAAAGACAGGACCTGTTCCTATAGAAGAAGCCGGTTTTAATTCTTCATGTCTTAACTAACTCTTCAACATGCTTTTTGAAAGATAGCTTTTTGTCAATCCAGATGCCCAGACACGATCAATGAGGGCACCATCCATATAACATCAGATACATTTTTAAGTGATTTGGAAAATAACATATAATTTGTTTTACTTTGCTGAAGTACCAATTTAGGTTCAACAAAGGCTTTCTGCAGGACAATAAAGCAGATTGAAGTTCTGGGTACAGCTGAAAGTTATACTTTTTTTTTTACAGATAAGCCAATATTGTTAATGTAAATAATGAAAAGAACCAGACCAAAAATCGATCCCTGTTAATGTCTAGAAAACCTCATTTAACACCATCAGTAAATACACACTGTGTTCTCTCCTTTAAATCATTTTCAAACCAGCTACACGCAGCCTGGTCCAGGCCATTTGATGAAAGCCTCTGAATAAGTAATGAATGGAGCACTACCGCCTGAATGGGGTCTTTCAGTGGTCCGGTCTAAGTGGGGCCAATTTCAAAGCAGAAAGCATCCGTCTGATAGGATAAAAGATCTCAGGCAGGGAAATGGCCCTACGACAATGAAGCATGAGTGCCTGGCTATGAGGCCCAATTTTCTCTCTCTCTCTCTCTGTCTTTCTCTCTTGGTTGCTTTCTCACTCTCACATACACACACTGTCGCTCTCTCTTGGTTGCTCTTTTCCTCTCTCTGTCTCTCTGTTGCTGTAGGTCTCTTCTTGTCTCTTTCTCTTTCTCTCTCTCTCCCTCCCTCTGCGCCGCTTTGGTGTTATTTGCGTGAAAAGTGGCAGAGATAATGATGTCTGCTATGTGTTAGGGTAAATTGTTTCTAAATGAGGTAATCAGCAGATTGTTTGGACTGGGCGTGGGGACTGGGTCCCCCGAGAGAGTGTGTCTCTTTCTCTCTCTCTCTCTCTCTCTCTCTCTCTCTCTCTCTCTCTCTCTCTCTCTCTTTCTGTAAATTGTGCTCAGGGAGTTGGCACTACAGCTCAACAGAGGACAAAGTGCACCACTTTCGTTTTGTGCCCTCGGGTTAACCAAGTTTCAAATACTAGATGGTCCATTTGAAAGTGAGATTGCAGGTTATTGTCAAAAGTAGAACTGCTTGCCTATCACTGCCACTCTTGCCATTTCACTGTCAACATGTTCTCAAACTGCGTACTGTTTGTTGGACTCCAAGAGATGGAGAAATAGAGAGATGGAGAAACATTCAGCAGAAAGAGAGAGAGATGGAGGGACACAGGGTTCAAGAGCGAGAGAGAGAGCGTGGTATGTGTGAGTGTGTATGTGTGAGCTCTCTGTGGCGTGGCGAGCAGAAGTAGCTGGCAGGACGTACTACGTACTTGATGTTGTTATGATAAACGGCTTAAGAGCATCTTGAGAAATGAGGGCTGTGAGGTTCAGAGGTCAATCAGTGGGCTCTCTGAATGGCTGGGGTCTAAAGAGGAAGGAAGCCCCCTCCCTATCTGTGCAGAGACTGGGCAGGGGCCAAATGACTGATAATTAACTGGTCTCTATAAATGGAGGCCCTGTTTTCCCCAGGGCACTATTACAACCCGACATTGTCCAGGACCATTCCTCCATCCCTCCCTACCACCCTATTCCCTTCCTCCAAGATATATATGTATATATCACTATATCACTGTGTACAGCCGAATCAGCACATTTGAGTGTGTGTGTATGTGTGTGTCCGTTACGAAGGCATATGCAAGGCATGAGTGTGTTTTGATTGCCAAACGAGGAGTAATAAATCAGGTGGGAAGGACGGGATGTCATCATTGGTTGACCGGGTGGAGTAGGTCTCTGTCAGCGGTATAGAGGGATGGAGGAGAGAAGAGGAATGGCTTACCTATAGGGCTGCTCCCCTGTGTGTGTCCGTAAGTGCCTGGTAAGATTAGCTGACCTGGGGAAGATCTTCCCACAGTACCTAGAGAGAGAGAGAGAGAGCGAGATGGGGAGAGGGGAAAGTGAGAGAGATGGGGGAGTGGGAAAAGTGAGAGAGAGATGGGGAGCGGGGAAGGTGAGAGAGAGAGAGATGGGGAGCAGCAAAGGGGGAGAGAGAGAGATGGGGGAGCGGGGAAAGTGTCAGAGAGAGAGAGTGAGATGCAGGAGAGGGGAAAGTGAGAGAGAGAGAGAGAGATGGGGAGTGGGAAAAGTGAGCGAGAGAGATGGGGAGTGGGGAAAGAGAGAGAGAGATGGGGGAGCAGGGAAAGTGAGAATGAGAGAGAGATGGGGGAGCAGGTAAGGGGGAGAGAGAGAGATGGGCGAGCAGGAAAGGGGGAGAGAGAGATGGGGGAGCGGGGAAAGTGAGAGAGAGAGGGGGGAGTGGGGAAAGTGAGAGAGAGAGAGAGAGATGGGGAGTGGGAAAAGGGAGAGAGAGAGATGGGGAGTGGGGAAAGTGAGAGAGAGAGATGGGGGAGCAGAAAAAGTGAGAGAGAGAGATGGGGGAGCAGGTAAGGGGGAGAGAGAGAGATGGGCGAGCAGGAAAGGGGGAGAGAGAGATGGGGGAGCGGGGAAAGTGAGAAAGAGAGGGGGGAGTGGGGAAAGTGAGAGAGAGAGATAGATGGGCGAGCAGGAAAGGGGGAGAGAGAGAGATGGGCGAGCAGGAAAGGGGGAGAGAGAGAGATGGGGGAGCAGGTAAAGTGAGAGAGCGAGATGGGGGAGCGGGGAGAGGGAGAGAGAGCATGGCTTTAATATCTTATGTTGATCCCATATATCTTTTTTTAAGTTGACAAACTAAACTGTCTGGTGGGTACCTACCTGCAGGTGTAGCGCTCCTTGCCTTTGCGGAGGATGGAGTCGGAGAGGGAGGGCGGCGGAGAGCGGAAGTTGAAGAGTGGGCGGGCCGAGTGCTGCAGCAAGTTGGGCGGGGCATCCAGTTTGAGAGCGCCAAAGCTCTCCAGCTTCTCCGTCATGCTCTCCATGGCTGACATCTGAGGTAAAGAAGGTGTACCATGGTAAAGATACTGTAGCTGTAGATAGGGGAAAATGTACAATCACGTTTTAGTAACGAACTTAACTGTTTCTCAACAAATCAAATTGTACTTGTCACATGCGCAAATCCAACAGGTGTAGACCTTACCGTGAAATGCTTACTTACCTTAACCAACAATGCAGTTCAAGAAATAGAGTGAAGAAAATATTTACTGAATAAACTAAAGTAAAAATTCAAATAAAAAGTAACAATGAAATAATAATGAGGCTATATCGAGGGGGTACCGGTACCGAGTCAATGTGTGGGGTACAGGTTAGTCAAGGTAATTTGTACATGTAGGTAGGGGTGAAGTGACTATGCATAGATAATAAACAGCGAGTCGCATTAGTGTAAAAAGAAGGGGGGGTGGGGGTGTCAATGTAAATAGTCCAGGTGGCCATTTGATTAATTGTTCAGCAGTCTTATGGCTTGGGGGTAGAAGCTGTTAAGGAGCCTTTGGACCTAGACTTGGCGCTCCGGTATCGCTTGCCGTGAGGTAGCAGAGAGAACAGTCTATGTCTTGGGTGACTGGAGTCATTGACCATTTTTGGAACTTCCTCTGACACCGCCTAGTATATAGGTTCTGGATGGCAGGAAGCTTGGACTTAGTGATGTACTGGGCCTTACGCACTACCCTTTGTAGCACCTTACTGTCGGAGCCCAAGCAGTTTCCATACCAGGCAGTGATGCAGCCAGTCAGGATACTCTCCATGGTGCAGCTGTAGATCCTTTTGATGATCTGGGGGCCCATGCCAAATCTTTTCAGTCTCCTGAGGGGGAGACTGCTGTCTTCACGACTGTCTTAGTGTGTTTGGACCATGATAGTTTGTTGGTGATGTGGACACCAAGGAACTTGAAACTCTCAAACTATTCCACTGCAGCCCAGTCGATGTTAATGGGGGCCTGTTCGGACCTCCTTTTCTTGCAGTCCACGATCATCTCCTTTGTCTTGCTCACATTGAGGGAGCGGTTGTTGTCCTGGCACCACATTACCAGGTTTCTGACCTCCTCCCTATAGGCTGTCTCATCGTTGTCGGTGACCAGGCAAACCACTGTTGTGTCGTCAGCAAAAAATATATATATTTTTTGCCCCTTTTTTTCTTCCCAATTTCATGGTATCCAATTGGTAGTTTGGTAGTTCGCCACTCCCATACGGACTCAGGAGTGGCGAAGATCAAGCTGCGCATCCTCCGAAACACAACCCAACCAAGCCGCACTGCTTCTTGAAAGAATGCCCACTTAACCCGGAAGCCAGCCGGAGGAAAAACCGTACACCTGGCGACTGTGTCCGGCCCGCCACAAGTGCGCAATGGGACATGGACATCCCTGCCGGCCAAACCCTCCCCTAACACGGACGACGCTAGGCCAATTGTGCGCCGCTTCATGGGTCTCCCAGTCATGGCCGGCTGCGACAGTGCCTGGACTCGAACCCAGAATCTCTAGTGGCACAGCTAGCACTGCGATGCAGTGCCTTAGACCACTGCGCCACTTGGGAGGCCCTTGTCGTCAGCAGACTTGATGATGGTGTTGGAGTCGTGTTTGGCCACGCAGTCGTGGGTGAACAGGGAGTACAGGAGGGGACTAAGTACACATCCCTGAGGGGGTCAGTGTTGAGGATCAGCGTGGCAGATGTGTTGTTGCCTACCCTTACCACCTGGGGGTGGCCCTTCAGGAAGTCCAGGATCCAGTTGCAAAGGGAGATGTTTAGTCCTAGGATCCTTAGCTTAGTGATGAGCTTTGTTAATGAACAGCATTCTCACATAGGTGTTCCTTTTGTCCAGGTGGGAAAGGGCAGTGTGGAGTGCAATTGCGATTTCGTCATCTGTGGATCTGTTGATGCGTTATGCGAATTGGAGTGGGTCTAGGGTTTCCGGGATGATGGTGTTGATGTGAGCCATGACCAGCCTTTCAAAGCACTTCATGGCTACCGATGTGAGTGCTACGGGCGATAGTCATTTAAGCAAGTTACCTACGCTTTCTTGGGCACAGGGACTATGGTGGTCTGCTTGAAACATGTAAGTATTAAAGACTCGGTAAGGGAGAGGTTGAAAATGTCAGTGAAGACACTTGCCAGTTGGTCCGCGCATGCTCTGAGTACACGTCCTGGTTATCCGCCTGGCCCCGCGGAATGTTGACCTGTTTAAAGAGTCTTGCACAGGTTGCACTATTTTGTTCCAGTCCCACATTAGGCCTTGATAAGTTAATTGAATCACAAACAGTGTTGCAAGGGGGATGAGTGCCTGGTAGCGGGGCCAGAGAGAGAAAAAGCGAGGGAAGTAGGGAGGGAGGGAAGAAGGGAGGAGTGCTGTTGGGAGGCACCATCCTGACCTATCGCACAGTTGCAGACACGTGAGGAGCCCCCGGGGATTTGCCAAAAATAGCTTACATCCTTCCTGGTTTGAGAATACAACAGGGGACAGATGTGCTGTCGTAATTTATTTATTTGCATCGAATCGCCGTTGGATGAATTAGTGAATGAGCGATCCCATCATTGTGTTGTGATAGCTGGGGTGGACTTGAGGCTAGATGGTTGGGATAGCAGAGGGCCTCCTATAAATAGGCCCTCATATAAATAGTGCTTGGACATCTTCTGTCCCAGAACTAGTTGACGGTTGCTTCAACAGGCCATTCATGGCTGTTTGTTTGTACAGTACTTCTTTAAGGTCTGCACTATGTCCTTGTGCATTTCTGTGTGCACGCACCTGGCTGACAGTGTGTGAGTGCCTCGCTGAACTTCACCCTTATCCTAACACTAGCTCTTAACCCTAACCTTAACCATTACCCTAACCCTTATTCTAAACCTGACCCTAACAGTAACCTTAGCAAGCAGTTGCTTATTAACAGATAGTTTGTATAGTACAACCACCTGTAAAGCACCTACAGATGGACTATTTGGACTATAATTGTTGTTATTGCCGCTGAGAAGTTGTTTGGTATGTGGGAATGGTGGGAATGGTTGGAAGGGTTCGGTGACAAGCCAAGCAATGTGGTTTGATTATCAAAGGGGTGACGCGATAGCAGACTTTTTACCTACTGCGCAGTAAGGTGGGAAGCGGTGGAATTCTGAGGAAGAAATTGTACGGAGCCCCTGAGAAATAACATTGGGGTTTCAGGACCGTTGGCCTCAAGCTTTGGGAGCGTTGTGGGAACGATGTGCAGGACAGGAGGGTTTCAGGAGTGGGTTTGTGGGAATGTGGGAATTGCCATAACGCAACTTGTCGGGACAAAACCAGATATTGATTCTAATAACATGTCTGAGAGCTCAACTTGGTCACCAGTGTTCTCAATCTGTCTCTACTTATCTATTCAAAGTCATAGATGAACACATCTATGGTCAGTCAATCATCAACCAGTCAGTCAGTTACTGGGCTTGTCCGGAATATGTCTTGGCTACTACCTACTAAAACTACATACTGTGTAATAATTGTACTACATACTTTTTTTAGGAAGTACTGTTTAGTAAAAACGAATGCACTAAGCACCAAATATCAACATACTAGCATCCTAAGAATGCGTCATCTAATCCGCAATTGCATTGATTCCCACCATTCGTTCCTTTGGGTCTCATTATCAGCTGATTATCAGCTGTTGTCAAACATGTGAGTCTGGAAAGACGATTCTCTTCCTCAAAAGTGTGCAGCAAATTTTACTAGATGAAAAACCGAAATGAGTATAACATACTGGCATTTAAAGCATACTCTAATTTTGAAATTTACTATACTATAAAATGTTCTATTTTCTTATACCTAAAATGCCTATTTACAACGCAAGTATGGGTGTTCGGACACGGCCCCTGTGTGTGTGTGTGCGTGTGTACCTGTGGATGGAAGAGAAGCGAATTGGCCCTCAGGAACTTCTCCTTCAAAGCTCCTACAGGGTCCAGTAACTTCCTCTTTTCCACCCTGCTGGACAGCAAGGACAAGGGTTACGTACGAAGGTCAGAGGTCAACAGGAAAATGTGCACTACTTCACACAATACATTCCCATGTTCCAATATAATATCATAATATTGATAATGAAATGTGCCACTAATCATACACTTTGATCCAAAGTAACTTCCAGTTAAGAGCACAGTGAGTTCATACATTTTTAATATGTGTATGTGATACCTGAGGGGATTGAACCTTCAACCTTAACCAATGGCTACTATGTACTTGGTGGTGTTCTTGTATGGACATTGCCATTTTCTCTTATTTCATGATCGGAAAAGTTCAGTCTGAACACTGACATAGAGATTTGGAAATATTATATTCATATTGTATGTATAGTGGGGTCTGAAATTATTGACACCATTGATAAAGACAAGCAAAAATAATAATAATAATTTGCCCTCAGAACAGGCTCAATTTGTTGGGGCATGGACACTACAAGGTGTCGAAAGCGTTCCACAGGGATGCTGGCCCAGGTTGACTCCAATGCTTCCCACAGTTGTGTCAAGTTGGCTGGATGTCCTACTACCATACCACGTTCAAAGGTACTTCAATCTTTTGTCTTTCCCATTCACCCTCTGAATGCCACACATACACAATCCATGTCTCATTTGTCTCAAGGCTTAAAAATCCTTCTTTAACCTGTCCCCTCCCCTTTCACTTGGATTCACCTGGTCAGTCTGTCATGGATAGAGCGGGTGTTCTTATTTTTTCTCTCCATACTCAGTGTATATTGTATCCTAAAAATATGGGAAATTACTTTATACTAATAGATTTGCCCAGAGAAAGGGATCTTGTTTAAAGGGAAATTGCACACGCTAATTTGGCCTCGTTTTTTTGGGCATGCTGGGAACAGCACCCGCTGATTTTGCCTAGTTTTTATTTGGTCTTGTTTCTCAAGAAACTCTGGCGGCTATGACAGAAGCCAAACGTGAGTTGGCTTGGGGGTGTGGTTTGATGTAGGTATTTCTTGGGTGTGTCCTTGCCACCACCAAGACACACATCCGTCAGAACCTTGCACGCAGCTGTTTCCCCCCACTCAATCACAACAAACAAACCTCAGGTTGAGTTCAATAACTACAGGCAGATGTATGGTGAGACGCCGGAGGAAGCTTTGCATAGGTCAGTAGCCTACAAGGTAATATAAGAAGAATGCAATTGATGAGTTCATGTAGATATTCTAAACTACGTGTTTTGATAATCTTCAAATGTAGTAACAGGTCGATGTAGAATAAACCCTTTACATCCCGTGTCAAACTCACTCCACAGAGGGCTGAGTGTCCGGGGGTTTTTGCTCTGCACCTTGTTACTTGATTGATGAATGTAGGTCAGTAATTAGTAAAGAACTCCACTCACCTGGTTGTCTAGGTCTTAAATGAAAGGACAGAACTAACACCTGCAGACACTCGGCCCTCCACGGAATGACTTTGACACCCCCCCTTTACATAATACCATAAAAGCAGCGTTCTGCTAATATAACAATGTGCACCTTTCACATTTCATTGTCATTCCCAGCCGATACAGATACTGCACCTATCTGTATTTTGTGTGGTGGTAATGGGGCTACCTTGGCAAACATGTCAGAGTGGTCATACCTCCCTGCGCGGTGCCTGTGCGGTGTCAGATCAGGAGTTTCCTGATCTGGGTGAGGAATACACAGGGTTTCTCCCTCCCCATATTTACTGATACCATTCAATTCAATAATATAAAAAGACAAGTAAAAGTTGTGTCTAGTAAAATTTTAATGCCGAGTGCCATTTAGAGACATCAGTATCAAGCCCGTCTGTCAGTCTGGACTTCATCACATCATCTTGCAACTCTCCATGTGCTGGCACCACACACGTTTCTGTGAACACATACACATAGTCACTGTTCTATTACCAATGGCAGTTAGGATAGGTGATATCTGACAAACAAACATATACTATGTTGAAGATTGAACAGGTCAGACTAAACCTACCTAACTCTGATCTACCCATCGACGACCGCTGGTGAGCAGGCAAGAGGTAAGGCTGGCGGTGAGGGCTTTGCCAGCGCCCAATTGATGGGTATGGCAGTGTAGATCAGCTCCTGGCCACTCAAAGCTACGGGTCGGTCATACACAAACAGAGCACTGATTAAATGATCACTGGTGGTTATGATTAGCACGTGGAACCAACCTGATCACTGGTGGTTATGATTAGCACGGTGGAACCGACCTGATCACTGGTGGTTATGATTAGCACGGTGGAACCGACCTGATCACTGGTGGTTATGATTAGCACGGTGGAACCGACCTGATCACTGGTGGTTATGATTAGCACGGTGGAACCAACCTGATCACTGGTGGTTATGATTAGCACGGTGGAACCAACCTGATCACTGGTGGTTATGATTAGCACGGTGGAACCAACCTGATCACTGGTGGTTATGATTAGCACGGTGGAACCAACCTGATCACTGGTGGTTATGATTAGCACGGTGGAACCAACCTGATCACTGGTGGTTATGATTAGCACGGTGGAACCAACCTGATCACTGGTGGTTATGATTAGCACGGTGGAACCAACCTGATCACTGGTGGTTATGATTAGCACGGTGGAACCAACCTGATCACTGGTGGTTATGATTAGCACGGTGGAACCAACCTGATAGCTGTATTCACCTTTCTATTTCACTTCAGATATCATGATATGCATACACACGCATACACGTACACACATAAGTCAGCTGGTTCCACCAGGCTAGGTTATCAAGGTGAATTGGGACAAAACTCAAAACTGTTTTCACCAACCTTATTCAAGTGTCCGCCCTGTTCCATTTATAGGAATGCTCATAGCGAGGGCATGTCTGTGTGATGCTGAGGGTCCCCTTGCTGGTCTTCTCTATGTTGCATGTTCAGCTGCAAACTGGAAATCTCTCAAACAACTGCAGCAGGCAATCCTCATAAACAATGTCCTTTATCTTATGAGGTGGTGTTGACTGGGAGGGCCTGTGACAGGGTGATACAATAAGACAGCCATGTGGTAAATTACATTTTGTTATAAACAAAGCACAAAGCTTTTGATTATGCAATTCACAAGCAAAATTACTACTACTTGGCTGGTTAATGAACCTACTAGTTTATCAAACTGGGTATTTTTTGAGGACTACTTTTCACAAAACACACTTTACCATTGTCGATGAAGCCGTCTGTGTCATCAGGGCAGTAACTTAAGATAATTCTAGGTAGTCACTCTTTACCACAGCAAAAGTCATAAAGGCTGCCTATTTCTACAATTTCTCTTCTTAAAATGTGATTTTAAATATAACCCTAACCTTAAGCACACTGCTATCCTTATGCATAACCCTAGACTTAAATTAAGACCAAAAAGCTCATTTTTGTTTTCATTAATTTTTACGACATAGCCAATTCTGTCTTTGGGGATGTGGTAACTAGTGGACATCCAAATTATATGCTTTACAGACTAGCTCCTGATTAGAGGTCGACCGATTATGATTTTTCAACGCCGATACCGATACCGATTATTGGAGGACCCAAAAAAGCCGATACCGATTAATCGGCCAATTTATTTTATTTTATTTGTAATAATGACAATTACAACAATACTGAATGAACACTTATTTTAACTTAATATATTACATCAATAAAATCATTTTAGCCTCAAATAAATAACGAAACATATTCAATTTAAATAATGCAAAAACAAAGTGTTGGAGAAGAAAGTAAAAGTGCAATATGTGCCATGTAAGAAAGCTAACGTTTAAGTTCCTTGTTCATGAGTCTTCAATATTCCCAGGTAAGAAGTTTTAGGTTGTAGTTATTATAGGAATTATAGGACTATTTCTCTCTATACGATTTGTATTTCATATACCTTTGACTATTGGATGTTCTTATAGGCACTTTAGTATTGCCAGTGTAACAGTATAGCTTCCATCCCTCTCCTCGCCGCTACCTGGGCTCGAACCTGGAACACATCGACAACAGCCACCCTCGAAGCAGCGTTACCCATGCAGAGCAAGGGGTACAACTACTCCAAGTCTCAGAGCGAGTGACGTTTGAAACGCTATTAGCGCGCACTCCGCTAACTAGCTAGCCATTTCACATCGGTTACACCAGCCTAATCTCGGGAGTTGATAGGCTTGAAGTCATAAACAGCGCAATGCTTGAAGCATTGCGAAGAGCTGCTGGCAAAACGCACGAAAGTGCTGTTTGAATGAATGCTTACGAGCCTGCTGGTGCCTACCATCGCTCAGTCAGAATGCTCTATCAAATCATAGACTTAATTATAACATAATAACACAGAGAAATACGAGCCTTAGGTCATTAATATGGTCGAATCCGGGAACTATCATCTCGAAAACAAAACGTTTATTCTTTCAGTGAAATACGGAACCGTTCCGTATTTTATCTAACGGGTGGCATCCATATGTCTAAATATTCCTGTTACATTGCACAACCTTCAATGTTATGTCATAATTACGTAAAATTCTGGCAAATTAGTTCGCAATGAGCCAGGCGGACCAAACTGTTGCATATAGCCTGACTCTGCGTGCAATGAAGGCCTGGTTCACCTGGTTAATATTGCCTGCTAACCTGGATTTCTTTTAGCTAAATATGCATCTTTAAAAATATATACTTCTGTGTATTGATTTTAAGAAAGGCATTGATGTTTATGGTTAGGTACACGTTGGAGCAACGACAGTCCTTTTTCGCAAATGCACACTGCATCGATCATATGCAACGCAGGACACGCTAGATAAACAGGTAATATCATCAACCATGTGTAGTTATAACTAGTGATTATGATTGATTGATTGTTTTTTATAAGATAAGTTTAATGCTAGCTAGCAACATACCGTGGCTTCTTACTGCATTCGCGTAACAGACGGGCTCCTCGTGAGGCAGATGGTTAGAGAGTTGGACTAGATAACCGCAAGATTGAATCCCTGAGCTGACAAGGTAAAAATCTGTCCTTCTTCCCCTGAACAAGGCAGTTAACCCACCGTTCCTAGGCCTTCATTGAAATTAAGAATGTGTTCTTAACTGACTTGCCTAGTTAAATAAAAGTGTAAAAAAAAGAAAATATATATATTTTTTTAATCGGCAAAATCGGCGTCCAAAATTACCGATATCCGACTGTTATGAAAACTTGAAATCGGCCCAAATTAATCGGCCATTGCGATGAATCGGTCGACCTCTACTCCTGATTGGATTAGATTCAGGCCGCTGACGCTGGTAATTTGTTCACTGTATTAGTCAGACTTACTGTACATGCTGACCAGACTGCTTGTGTGCATGTTGAGTTGGTCCACCCACACCAGACGCGATCTGGACACTCAGTTTGACAAACAAACTCTGAACCAACTATATTCATTTGGGGACAGTTCAAAAAGCGTTCAACATGTATGTGTAGCAGTGTGATGTTGTTCCCCTAGATTATGCACCAAGTTGCACACAAGGACCAATTCAAATAGGCCAGGTCAAGAGGGGATGTTAATAATTTGATAATAATAATAATAATTCAGTGTGTTTTTTTATTTAATTACAGCTGCATAGCTAATGTTATTATTTGGTGTACAAACACTTTTTCATATCAATATTGTACATACATGTGATTGTAAAAGTTTTGTATATTTTGGTTTGGCCCATCGCGGGTTATCTGTATTTCTGTACCCCATTATTGTTCTCTTTTGCCTGACCTTCGGCTAGCAAGGTGCCTGAGAGCTGTGACTGCGCCAAGGGCTAAAATATTGTGTGTTGTTTCTTCGTGTGCAGGGCAAATAAAAATAATTCAACCAGCAGACCTCCAGTTGTGGCAGTGTCCTAATTAAAAGTACACAACGCAGAACGAACCACGCTACATATGGCAATTTAGCTAGATAGCTTGCTGTTGCTAGTTAAATTGTCCTGGGATATAAACATTGGGTTGTTATTTTACCTGAAATGCACAAGGTCCCCTACTCCGACAGTTAATCCACAGATAAAAGGGTAAAAGTTAGTTTCTAGTAATCTCTCCTCCTTCAGGCTTCTTCTTCTTCTGTGGACTTTATATGGTGGTTGGCAACCAACTTTATGGTGCATTAACACCACCAACTGGACTGGAATGTGAACCTCAGTTCATCTTTCAATCACCCACTTGGGTATAGGCTCCTAAAAACCAATGAGGAGATGGGAGAGGCAGGACTTGCACTGCTTCAAGCGTCACAAATAGAACCAAGTTCTATTTTAGCGCCTGGCTACGCAGATGCTCGAGACCAGTGTGGGTGCAATTATTAAATAACATACATGTATGTGTACATTTATTTTGAAATGCTCGCGCATTCGACGCCAGCGGTGTGGTCAGCATGTTAGACATGGGTTAACTGCATCCATTATTTAGTCTTTCCCTAGACAATATAGAATACACTTGTATGAGTTACGAACTAACTTGCAAATCCAATTTGTAGGCTAACGTTAGCTAGCTAGCCTGCCTCACGACG